>NW_026779423.1:0-85000 GCF_030144855.1 Hypanus sabinus
CTCACCTCGTGAACTACGTGACCTATCCTCTGCCCTGCTGACTCACGTTGGGCGGGTGAGGGTGGGGCAGCCTCTGAGTGTTCCCTCTTCCAGCTCTGTGGTCTAACGTGCCTCTGGTGTGGGAGGGGAAGGGAGGGGCTCAGTCAGGGCAATTCCTGGTTCTCCCTCAGGTGTGTCTGCGGGAGGAACTCGGGAGCTTCCTGCCAAGAGTGCCGATCCCACTCAGGACAAAGCAGGCCACGTGTAAACTAATAACCTTCCCCCCCCTCCTCTCCCTTCCCTCCTCTCTTGCTCCCCTCCCTCCTCTCCCCGCCCATCTCCATCGCCCTCCTCTCCACTCCTCTCCCCTCCCCTCTCACCGTCCCTCCGCTCCATCTTCTCTCCCTGCTGTTCCCACTCCTTCCCCTCCCTCCCCTCCACCCATCATTCCGGACGGAATCTCCTCCCAGTTGTTTTGTCTGACCCGCAGCTGGGGCGGGGTGGGGTGGGGTGGGGTGGTGTCCGGTTTGCCCTAAGCTGGGGCTGCCAGCCGGGATCAGCTCGGGATGGTGGTCCGGGAGCGAGGTGTGCAGGCTGGTGGCTGTGGCAGGCCAGGGCTGCAGCCTGGTTTACAGAAACCGGGGAGTTAGATCATACTCCAGAGGGACCGATCGGACCATCGCCCAATCCCGGCGGCCCCCACCAGTCAACGGTGGCTGATTCATTATCTGAGCCCCGTTCTCCCTCCTTCCTGCCCGTCGTCATTAACCCCAAACCCCCGATCAAAACCCTAATGCGGAACCTCCACCTTCAGTGGCGGCCAATTCCACAGATTCACCCCCTCTCCCGCCTCCCTCCGTCGGAACCCCTCCTCCTGAACGGATCTCAGTTCAACACGCTTAATTCTGACGGTTTACGGTGCCGGCGACCCGGGTCCGGTTCCGGTCGCTGTCCGTGAGCAGTTGGCACGTCCTCCCCTCCCCCGGCTTGTGACCGCGTGGATCCCCCCCACCCCTCCCCAGGTCGGCAGGTTAGTCGGTTGGTGCAAATTGTCCCGTGATTGGGCTGGGGTCAAATCGGGGGTTGCCGGGCCGGGTGGGGGTGGGGCACCTATTCAGCGCCGTCCCTCGACAACTGAACGGAAAAACAGGGTCCCCACCGCCCTTCCGAAGGGCAGGCCCACCTGGTATTGAACCCGTTCATTCCTCCGGGCCTTCTCCAGTGGCAGCACGTCCCCCCTCAGAGAAGGGCCCGGAATTGCTCCGGATACTCCCAGGGCTGAAGTGGCTAGCACGAGGGGGCACAGGTTTAAGGTGCTGGGGAGCAGGTACAGAGGAGATGTCAGGGATAAGTTTTTCACTCAGAGAGTGGTGAATGCGTGGAATGGGCTGCTGGCGACGGTGGTGGAGGCAGATACGATAGGGACTTTTGAGAGACTTTTGGATAGGTACATGGAGCTTAGAAAAATAGCCTAGGTTATTTCTGAACCCTGGGTAATTTCTAAGGACAGGACATGTTCAGCACAGCTCTGTGGGCTGAAGGGCCTGTATTGTGCTGTAGATTTTCTATATTTCTATCCCAAGGAGTGGGTTACAGGCTGGGACCTAATCCAGAGTTTTGGAATAGTTCATAAGGGGAACTTGTCTCGTGAGGCTTTAGGGTTGGAACTGAGGATTACAGCCATATTAATGGGGCTAAATTACTGGCCACCCAACCATCCATGGGATCGCTGACTGTACAAGAAACACAAAGCTGTGATAGTGGGTGGTTTTAACTTTGCAAGTATTGACTGGGACTCCCAGACTGTAAAAGGACTGGGCGGGATAGAGTTTGTCAGATGTGTTTGGGAAAGTTTCCTTCAGAAGCCCCAACGTTAGAGAGTGTGATAATGGATCTACACTTTGAGAATGTCAGGGCCCGTGACAGAAGTTTGTGTAGGGGAAAGTTTTGCACCCAGTGACCACAATATCATTAGTTTCAAAGCAATGGGATTATATTACAGACCACCAAACAGCCCATGGAATTTAAAGGAGCAAATTTGTAGAGAGATTGCAGACTGTTGCAAGAAAGTTAACGTTGTGATAGTGGGTGGTTTTAACTTTGCAAGTTTCCTCAATCAGTACATAGAAGCCCCAACCAGAGAGAAGGTGACATTTGATTTGATGTCAGGGAATAAGACAGGGCAGGTGACAGAAATTTGAGTAGGGAAACACTTATAATACAATTTATGAGTTCATAATACCATTAGTTTCGAGGTAACCACGGGAAAGGACAGGTCTGGTCTATGGATTGAGATTCTAAATTGGAGAGAGGCCAGTTTTGATGGTATCAGAAAGGGTCTGGCAGGGGTGGATTGGGACTGGCCGTTTTCTTGATAAATGGGAGGCTTTCAAAAGTGAGGTTTTGAGCGGACAGTGTTCCTTTTTCCGTCAAGACAAGGATGTCAAGTTTAAGGAATTTTGGTTTTTGAGAGATATTGAGGATCTGGTTCAGAATGGGAGGGAGTTGTGTCACAGGTGGGAACAAATGAGGTGCTTATGGGGTACAGGAAATGCACGGGAACGCTTAGGAAGGAAATCAGGAGGGCTAAGGGAAGGCACGGGGTTGCCCTAGCTGACGAGGTGAAGGAGAATCCTGAGAGATTCTACAGATCTGTTCAGAGCAAAAGGATCGCAAGGGACAATACCGGGTCCTCTGGCAGATCAGACTGGGAATCTGTGAGGTAATGTTGCAGCTATACAGGATCCTGGTCTGACCCCACTTGGGGTACTGTGCTCAGTTCTGGTCGCCTCACTACAGGAAGGACGTGGAAGCCATAGAAAGGCTGCAGAGGAGATTTACAAGGATGTTGCCTGGATTGGGGAGCATGTCTTATGAGAATAGGTTGAGTGAACTCGGCCTTTTCTCCTTGGAGTGACGGAGGATGAGAGGTGACCTGATAGAGGTGTACAAGATGATGAGAGGCATTGATGGTGTGGATAGTCAGAGGCTTTTTCCCGGGGCTGAAATGGCTAACGTGAGGGGGCATAGTTTTAAGGTGCTGGGGAGTAGGTACAGAGGAGATGTCAGGGGTAAGTTTTTCAGAGCGGTGAGTGTGTGGAATGGGCTGCCGGCAACGGTGGTGGAGGCGGATACGATAGGGACTTTTAAGAGACTTTTAGACACATGGAGCTTAGGAAAATAGAGGGCTGTGTAGTAGGGAAATTCGAGGCAGTTTCTAGAGTAGGTTACATGGTCGACACAACATTGTGGGCCGAAGGGCCGGTAATGTGCCGTAGATTTCTGAGTTTCTTAAATAAAGGGGCCCAGCTGTGTCCTGGACCGCATCCGGAATAACCCCCTTATTTCTAAATCCAGTCCTCCCCCTCCTCCCCGCTACAACGCAGCCCAAGATGCCGCTCAGCTTCCTGCAGAATTCCCAGTGGACTTTGAAGTTGTAGCGTCACACAGCGTGGAAACAGGCCATTCGGCCCCACTGGTGTATGCTGGCTGGGGTTCCTATCCCAGCCAGGCCCATGCGTCTGCATTCGGCCTATGTCCCCCGAAATCCCCAAAGAACCCGTCCACGTGCCTTGAACCTTAACATAAGCACTTTGTCTGCGTTCCAGGTACGGGTGTAAATCAGAGTACTGAGCACAGGAGATGGGATGTTGTGCTGGAGTTGTACAAGATTTTGGTGAGGCCTGATTTGGAGCACTGAGTGCAGTTTTGGTCACCGATCTACAGGAAAGATGTAAATAAGGTTGAAAGAGTACAGAGAAAATTTACAAGGATGTTGCCGGGTCTGGGGGACCTGAGTTATAAGGAAAGATAGAATTGACTAGATGGGCCGAAGGGCCTATTTCTGGGCTCTTTGACACTGTCCCCAGGAGTAAGTTACAGACTGGGATCTAATCCAGGGTTTTGTCCGGTTTATATATAGAATTTCAGATCTCTGGGAGTGGGTTATGGACTGGGATCTAATCCAGGGTTTTGTCCGGTTTCTATATAAAATAACAAGGTTTCTGCCTGACTTGTTGGGTCTTCTCTTGCTTCAATGAGATTTCCTGAGGGTCTACAGTCCCATCACCCAGAAAGAGAGAGAGAGAGAGAGAGAGAGAGAGAGAATGTGTTTACACACGCGTGCAGTGCCTATAAAAAGTATTCCCCCCACTGCCGTTGGAAGTTTCATGTTTTATTGTTTCACAACATTGAGTCACAGTGGATTTAATTTGGTCTTTTTGACACTGACCAACAGAAAAAGTCTTTCTTGTCAAAGTGAAAACTGTTTTCTACAGAGTGATCTAAATTAATTACAAATACAAAACACAACATAATTGATTGGATAAATATTCGCCCCCTTTAATACGACACACCAGATCACCAGTGGTGATTTCAGAAGTCACATAATTAGCCCAGCAGTGAGGACCAAGAAGATTTGGACAAGGGAAGCACAGGACTGCTTTGAATTGGTAACTGGACTGTATTCATCTTCGAACCTGGATGGGTATGCTGTAGTTCATTAAAACCCGTGTGGATGAGTGTGTGCCTACAAAGACTTGCTGTACGTTCCCAAACCAGAAGCCCTGGATGAACCAGGAGGTACGTCGTCTGCTGAAGGCCAGATCTGTGGCATTCAAGTCCAGCCACCCAGGCCTGTACCAGAAAACCGGGTATGATTTTCGACGGGCTATTTCAAGGGAGAAGAGGCTATTTCAGATGAGGTTGGAGGCGACATCGGATGTACGACAACCCTGGCAGGGTCTGCAGACATTACTACTTACAAAGCGAAACCCAACATCATGAATGGCAGCGATGCTTCGCTACCAGATGAACTCAACGCGTTCCATGCACACTTCGAAAGGGAGAACACAACTACAGCTGTGAAGGTCCCTGCTGCACCTGAGGACCCTGTGACCTCCGTCTTGGAGTCTGATTTTAGACTGTCTTTAAAGAGAGTGAACCCTCGCAAGGCAGAAGGTCCCGATGTAGTACCTGGTGAGGCTCTGAAAATCTGTGCCAACCAACTAGCGGGAGTATTCAAGGACATTTTCAACCTCTCACTGCTATGGGTGGAAATTCCCACTTGCTTCAAAACACCAACAATTATACCAGTGCCCAAGAAGAGTGACGTGGGCTGCCTTAATGACGATCGCCCGGTAGCACTCACATCGAAAGTGATGAAATGCTTTGAGAGGTTGGTCATGACTAGACTGAACTCCAGCCTCAGCAAGGACCTGGACCCATCGCAGTTTGCCCGTCGCCACAATAGGTCAACGGCAGACCCAATCTCCAGGGCTCTCCACACGGCTTTAGACCACCTGGACAACACAAACCTACGTCAGGATGCTGTTCATCGACTGTAGCTCAGCATTTAATACCATCATTCCCACAATCCTGATTGAGAAGTTACAGAACTGGGCCTCTGTACCCGTGATAATATCTCCTCCTCGCTGACGATCAACACTGGTGCACCTCGGGGGTGTGTGCTTAGCCCACTGCTCTACTCTCTCTACACCCATGACTGTGCGGCCAGGCATAGCTCAAACACCATCTACAAACTTGCTGATTACAACCATTGCTGGTAGAATCTCAGGTGGTGACGAGAGGGCGTACAGGACTGAGATATGGCAATCAGTGGAGTGGTGCCGCAGCAACAACCTGGCACTCAACGCCAGTGAGACGAAAGAGCTGATTGTGGACTTCAGGAAGGGTAAGACAAAGGAACACATACCAATCCTCATAGATGAATGAAGAGAGTGAGCAGCTTCAAGTTCCTGGGTGTCAAGATCTCTGAGGACCTAACCTGGTCCCAACATGTCGATGTAATTGTAAAGAGGACAAGACAGCAACTATAGTTCATTAAGAGTTTGAAGAGATTTGGTATGTCAACAAATACACTCAAAAACTTCTATAGATGTACTGTGGAAAGCATTCTGACAGGCTGCATCACTGTCTGGTATGGGAGGGGCTACTGCACAGGACCGAAAGAAGCTGCAGAGGGTTGTAAATCCAGTCAGCTCCAACTTGGGCACCAGCCTACAAAGTTCCCAGGACATCTTCAGGGAGCGGTGTCTCAGAAAGACAGCGTCCATTATTAAGGATCCCCAGCACCCAGGACATGCCCTTTTCTCACTGTTACCATCAGGGAGGAGGTACAGGAGCCTGAAGGCACACACTCAGCAATTCAGGAACAGCTTCTTCCCCTCTGCCATAAGGGAGGAGGTACAGGAGCCTGAAGACACACACTCAGCGATTCAGGAACAGCCTCTTCCCCTCTGCCATCAGGGAGGAGGTACAGGAGCCTGAAGACACACACTCAACGATTCAGGAACAGCTTCTTCTCCTCTGCCATCAGGGAGGAGGTACAGGAGCCTGAAGACACACACTCAACGATTCAGGAACAGCTTCTTCCCCTCTGCCATCAGGGAGGGGGTACAGGAGCCTGAAGACACACACTCAACGATTCAGGAACAGCTTCTTCCCCTCTGCCATCAGGGAGGGGGTACAGGAGCCTGAAGACACACACTCAACGATTCAGGAACAGCTTCTTCCCCTCTGCCATCCGGTTCCTAAATGGACAACGAACCCTTGAACGATACCTCATTTTTAAAATGTATAAGGTTTCTGTTTTTGGAGAGCTGTGTCCAACTGCTGGTGGGTCAGTATCCGGGCAAAAACTACACCTTAAAGACAAAAGAACTCTCCAAAGGAGACGGATACAGGACAAGGCGGGAACCGGGTATTGATGGTGAATGATCAGCCATGATCTCAGAATGGCGGTGCAGACTCGAGGGGCCGAATGGTCTACTTCTGCACCTATTGTCTATTGTCCAATTTCCAAGTCACTGAATATCCCTTGGAGGACAGTTGATCAGTCATCCAGAAATGGAAAGAATAGGCACAGCTGTAAATCTCCCTAGACAATGACCCCAAGCACAAGGCCAAAGCTACACAGGGATGGCTTAAAAACAACAAAGTTAATGTCCTGGAGTGGCCAAATTAGAGTCTAGACCTCAATCCAATTGAGAATTTGCGGCTGGACTTGGAAAGGGCTGCTCACTCACGATCCCCATGCAATCTGACAGAACTTGAGCAGTTTTGTAAGGAAGAATGGGGAAAAGTTGCAGTGTCCAGATGTTCAAAGCTGATAGAGAACTATCCACACAGACTCCGGGCTGTAATTGCTCCCAAAGGTGGGTGTGGAATGGGCTGCCGGCAACGGTGGTGGAGGCGGATACGAGAGGGCCTTTTAAGTGACTATAGGTAAGCCTAGTAATTTCTAAGGTAGGGACATGTTCAGCACAACTTTGTGGGCCGAAGGGCCTGTATTGTGCTGTAGGATATCTATGTTTTATATCTGTAATTCAGTTCAATCACTTTGTAGAGATGTTTTCACTTTGACAGGAAAGAGCCTTTTTGACATTAGTGTCAAAAAAAAAGCCAAATTAAATCCACTGTGATTCAGTGTTGTAAATCAATAAAACATGAAAACTTTTAAGAGGTAGTTTTTAAAGTCACTGTATGTGTGGGGAGTGTGAGTCTGTGTCTGTGGGTGGAGTGTGTGTGAGTCAGTTTGTGTGTGACTGTGTGTGGGGTGTGTGTGTCTGTGTGTGTGAGTGTGTGTGTCTGTGTGTGAGTGAGTGTGTGTGTCTGTGTGTGTGAATGATTGTGTGTGTGAGTGTGTGTGTCTGTGTGAGTGAGTGTGTGTGTCTGTGTGTGAGTGAGTGTGTGTGTCTGTGTGTGTGTGTGTCCCCGTGAGCACTGTATGTGTGTGAGTCATTTGAAAGCAAGTTTCCACACGATAACCCCCAGCTCTTCCTCCGTTCTGCAGCTAACTTAACGGGACACACGGAGAAGGTGGGCATGGAGAACTTCGAACTGCTCAAGGTGCTGGGGACGGGAGGTGAGTTCCCTGCGCGGAGGGCGTTTCACTCCGGCTCGGAGGGAGCGAGCGGAGAGACTGTTTCACTCTGGGTCGGCGATGCTGTGGGGGCTGGAGAGGAGATCCAATGAGATCACCTCAGGGAGCGGCGCGACTGACCGTCACTGGGGCCGTCTGACCCCTGTTGGCTGACGTCTGGGAAGGTGATGGGGCTGTGCGGCTGGGAGAAGAGGGGTGGGGGCCATGTTGTAATGGGGCCAGCTCTGGGCCGGGAACGTCCAGCCACACTCGGTGGGGGGGGGGTTGGGAATGGTGTTCCTGGGGTCCCACCAGAACACAGAACAGTAAAGCAGAGTACAGGCCCTTTGGCCCACGATATGGTGCTGTCCCTTTAACCTGCGCCACAGTCAATCCAACCCTTCCTTGCCACAACATACTGCATCTTTCCATTTATCCTTGTGTCCCATTAAGAGCCTCTCAGATACCCCAGAAGTTTCTGCCTCGATCACCCCCAGGGCAGACATTCCACGCACCCACCACTCGCGTTGGAAACGACTTACCTCTGACCTCCAGCCCCCCCCCCCATACTTTCTGCAAATCACCTGTAAATTATTATTCCCCCCCCCCACACCAATATTAGCTATTTGCATCCTGGGAAAAATATTCTGGCTCTCCTCTGGATCGGTGCCTCGTCATCTTGAATCAGTGAAGAGAAAAAACCTCACTCACTCAAACTTTCCTCATAAGGCACCCTCTCTAATCCAGGCAGCATCCTGGTGAATCTCCTCTGCACCCTCTCTAATCCAGGCAGCATCCTGGTGAATCTCCTCTGCACCCTCTCTAATCCAGGCAGCATCCCGGTGAATCTCCTCTACACCCTCTCTAATCCAGGCAGCATCCTGGTCAATCTCCTCTGCACCCTCTCTAATCCAGGCAGCATCCTGGTCAATCTCCTCTGCACCCTCTCTAGTCCAGGCAGCATCCTGGTCAATCTCCTCTGCACGCTCTCTAGTCCAGGCAGCATCCCGGTGAATCTCCTCTGCACCCTCTCTAATCCGGGCAGCATCCTGGTGAATCTCCTCTGCACCCTCTCTAATCCAGGCAGCATCCTGGTGAATCTCCTCTGCACCCTCTCTAATCCAGGCAGCATCCCGGTGAATCTCCTCTGCACCCTCCCTAATCCGGGCAGCATCCTGGTGAATCTCCTCTGCACCCTCTCTAATCCAGGCAGCATCCTGGTGAATCTCCTCTGCACCCTCTCTAATCCAGACAGCATCCTGGTGAATCTCCTCTGCACCCTCTCTAATCCAGGCAGCATCCTGGTGAATCTCCTCTGCACCCTCTCTAATCCAGGCAGCATCCTGGTGAATCTCCTCTGCACCCTCTCTAATCCAGGCAGCATCCTGGTGAATCTCCTCTGCACCCTCTCTAATCCAGACAGCATACTGGTGAATCTCCTCTGCACCCTCTCTAATCCAGACAGCACTCTGGTGAATCTCCTCTGCACCCTCTCTAATCCAGGCAGCATCCTGGTGAATCTCCTCTGCACCCTCTCTAATCCAGGCAGCATCCTGGTGAATCTCCTCTGCACCCTCTCTAATCCAGACAGCACTCTGGTTAATCTCCTCTGCACCCTCTCTAATCCAGACAGCACTCTGGTTAATCTCCTCTGCACCCTCTCTAACCCATTCAGCATCTTGGTGAATCTCCCCTGCGCACTCTCAAATCCGGACATCATCCCGGTGAATCCCCTGTGCACCCTCTTTAATCCAGACAGCATCCTGGTAAATCTCTCTGCACCCTCTCTAATCCAGACAGCATCCTGCAGAAACGGCTCTGCACCCTCTCTAATCCAGGCAGCATCCTGGTAAATCTCCTCTGCACCCTCTCTAATCCAGGCAGCATCCTGGTAAATCTCCTCGGCACCCTCTCCAATCCAGTCAGCATCCTGCTGAATCTCCTCTGCACCCTCTCTAATCCAGGCAGCATCCTGGTAAATCTCCTCTGCTCCCTCTCTAATCGAGACAGCATCCTGGTGAATCTCCTCTGCACCCTCTCTAATCCAGACAGCATCCTGGTGAATCTCCTCTGCATCCTCTCTAATCCAGGCAGCATCCTGGTGAATCTCCTCTGCACCCTCTCTAATCCAGGCAGCATCCTGGTGAATCTCCTCTGCACCCTCTCTAATCCAGGCAGCATCCTGGTGAATCTCCTCTACACCCTCTCTAATCCAGACAGCATCCTGGTGAATCTCCTCTGCACCCTCTCTAATCCAGGCAGCATCCTGGTGAATCTCCTCTGCACCCTCTCTAATCCAGACAGCACTCTGGTGAATCTCCTCTGCACCCTCTATAATCCAGGCAGCATCCTGGTGAATCTCCTCTGCACCCTCTCTAATCCAGACAGCACTCTGGTTAATCTCCTCTGCACCCTCTCTAATCCAGACAGCATCTTGGTGAATATCTGCACCCTCTCTAATCTGGGCAGCATCCTGGTGAATCTCCTCTGCACCCTCTCTAATCCAGACAGCACTCTGGTTGATCTCCTCTGCACCCTCTCTAATCCAGACAGCACTCTGGTTAATCTCCTCTGCACCCTCTCTAACACATTCAGCATCTTGGTGAATCTCCCCTGCGCACTCTCAAATCCAGACATCATCCCGGTGAATCCCCTGTGCACCCTCTTTAATCCAGGCAGCAGCCTGGTGAATCTCCTCTGCACCCTCTCTAATCCGGGCAGCATCCTGGTCAATCTCCTCTGCACCCTCTCTAATCCAGGCAGCATCCTGGTGAATCTCCTCTGCTCCCTCTCTAATCCGGGCAGCATCCTGGTGAATCTCCTCTGCACACTCTCTAATCCAGACAACATCCTGGTGAATCTCCTCTGCACCCTCTCTAATCCATGCAGCATTCTTCTGAATCTCCTCTGCACTCTCTCTACTCCAGACAGCATCCTGGTGAATCTCCTCTGCACCCTCTCTAATCCAGGCAGCATCCTGGTGAATCTACTCTGCACCCTCTCTAATCCAGGCATCATCCTGGTGAATCTCCTCTGCACCCTCTCTAATCCAGGCAGCGTCCTTGTGAATCTCCTCTGCACCCTCTCTAATCCAGGCAGCATCCTGGTGAATGTCCTCTGCACCCTCTCTAATCCAGACAGCATCCTGGTGAATCTCCTCTGCACCCTCTCTAATCCAGACAGCAGCCTGGTGAATCTCCTCTGCACCCTCTCAAATCCAGGCAGCATCCTTCTGAATCTCCTCTGCACTCTCTCTAATCCGGGCACCTTCCTGGTGAATCTCCTCTTCTCCCTCTCTAATCCAGACAGCATCCTGGTGAATCTCCTCTGTACGCTCTCTAATCCAGGCAGCATCCTGGTAAATCTCTCTGCACCCTCTCTAATCCAGATAGCATCCTGATGAATCTCCTCTGCACCCCCTCTAATCCAGTCAGCAATCTGGAGAATCTCCTCTGCGCCCTCTGTAATCCAGACAGCATCCTGGTGAATCTCCTCTGCACCCTCTTTAATCCAGACAGCATCCTGGTGAATCTCCTCTGCACCCTTTCTAATCCAGGCAGCATCCAGGTTAATCTCTCTGCACCCTCTCTAATCCAGACAGCACCCTGGTGAATCTCCTCTGCACCCTCTCTAATCCAGGCAGCATCCTGGTGAATCTCCTCTGCACCCTCTCTAATCCAGGCAGCATCCTGGTGAATCTCCTCTACACCCTCTCTAATCCAGACAGCATCCTGGTGAATCTCCTCTGCACCCTCTCTAATCCAGGCAGCATCCTGGTGAATCTCCTCTGCACCCTCTCTAATCCAGACAGCACTCTGGTGAATCTCCTCTGCACCCTCTATAATCCAGGCAGCATCCTGGTGAATCTCCTCTGCACCCTCTCTAATCCAGACAGCACTCTGGTTAATCTCCTCTGCACCCTCTCTAATCCAGACAGCATCTTGGTGAATATCTGCACCCTCTCTAATCTGGGCAGCATCCTGGTGAATCTCCTCTGCACCCTCTCTAATCCAGACAGCACTCTGGTTGATCTCCTCTGCACCCTCTCTAATCCAGACAGCACTCTGGTTAATCTCCTCTGCACCCTCTCTAACACATTCAGCATCTTGGTGAATCTCCCCTGCGCACTCTCAAATCCAGACATCATCCCGGTGAATCCCCTGTGCACCCTCTTTAATCCAGGCAGCAGCCTGGTGAATCTCCTCTGCACCCTCTCTAATCCGGGCAGCATCCTGGTCAATCTCCTCTGCACCCTCTCTAATCCAGGCAGCATCCTGGTGAATCTCCTCTGCTCCCTCTCTAATCCGGGCAGCATCCTGGTGAATCTCCTCTGCACACTCTCTAATCCAGACAACATCCTGGTGAATCTCCTCTGCACCCTCTCTAATCCATGCAGCATTCTTCTGAATCTCCTCTGCACTCTCTCTACTCCAGACAGCATCCTGGTGAATCTCCTCTGCACCCTCTCTAATCCAGGCAGCATCCTGGTGAATCTACTCTGCACCCTCTCTAATCCAGGCATCATCCTGGTGAATCTCCTCTGCACCCTCTCTAATCCAGGCAGCGTCCTTGTGAATCTCCTCTGCACCCTCTCTAATCCAGGCAGCATCCTGGTGAATGTCCTCTGCACCCTCTCTAATCCAGACAGCATCCTGGTGAATCTCCTCTGCACCCTCTCTAATCCAGACAGCAGCCTGGTGAATCTCCTCTGCACCCTCTCAAATCCAGGCAGCATCCTTCTGAATCTCCTCTGCACTCTCTCTAATCCGGGCACCTTCCTGGTGAATCTCCTCTTCTCCCTCTCTAATCCAGACAGCATCCTGGTGAATCTCCTCTGTACGCTCTCTAATCCAGGCAGCATCCTGGTAAATCTCTCTGCACCCTCTCTAATCCAGATAGCATCCTGATGAATCTCCTCTGCACCCCCTCTAATCCAGTCAGCAATCTGGAGAATCTCCTCTGCGCCCTCTGTAATCCAGACAGCATCCTGGTGAATCTCCTCTGCACCCTCTTTAATCCAGACAGCATCCTGGTGAATCTCCTCTGCACCCTTTCTAATCCAGGCAGCATCCAGGTTAATCTCTCTGCACCCTCTCTAATCCAGACAGCACCCTGGTGAATCTCCTCTGCACGCTCTCTAATCCAAGCAGCATCCTGGTAAATCTCTCTGCACCCTCTCTAATCCAGACAGCATCCTGCAGAAACGCCTCTGCACCCTCTCTAATCCAGGCAGCATCCTGGTAAATCTCCTCTGCACCCTCTCTAATCCAGGCAGCATCCTGGTAAATCTCCTCGGCACCCTCTCCAATCCAGTCAGCATCCTGCTGAATCTCCTCTGCACCCTTTCTAATCCAGGCAGCATCCTGGTAAATCTCCTCTGCTCCCTCTCTAATCGAGACAGCATCCTGGTGAATCTCCTCAGCACCCTCTCTAATCCAGACAGCATCCTGGTGAATCTCCTCTGCACACTCTCTAATCCAGACAACATCCTGGTGAATCTCCTCTGCACCCTCTCTAATCCATGCAGCATTCTTCTGAATCTCCTCTGCACTCTCTCTAATCCAGACAGCATCCTGGTGAATCTCCTCTGCACCCTCTCTAATCCAGGCAGCATCCTGGTGAATCTACTCTGCACCCTCTCTAATCCAGGCATCATCCTGGTGAATCTCCTCTGCACCCTCTCTAATCCAGGCAGCGTCCTGGTGAATCTCCTCTGCACCCTCTCTAATCCAGGCAGCATCCTGGTGAATCACCTCTGCACCCTCTCTAATCCAGACAGCATCCTGGTGAATCTCCTCTGCACCCTCTCTAATCCAGACAGCAGCCTGGTGAATCTCCTCTGCACCCTCTCAAATCCAGGCAGCATCCTTCTGAATCTCCTCTGCACTCTCTCTAATCCGGGCACCTTCCTGGTGAATCTCCTCTTCTCCCTCTCTAATCCAGACAGCATCCTGGTGAATCTCCTCTGCACGCTCTCTAATCCAGGCAGCATCCTGGTAAATCTCTCTGCACCCTCTCTAATCCAGATAGCATCCTGATGAATCTCCTCTGCACCCCCTCTAATCCAGTCAGCAATCTGGAGAATCTCCTCTGCACCCTCTGTAATCCAGACAGCATCCTGGTGAATCTCCTCTGCACCCTCTTTAATCCAGACAGCATCCTGGTGAATCTCCTCTGCACCCTTTCTAATCCAGGCAGCATCCAGGTTAATCTCTCTGCAATCTCTCTAATCCAGACAGCACCCTGGTGAATCTCCTCTGCACGCTCTCTAATCCAAGCAGCATCCTGGTAAATCTCTCTGCACCCTCTCTAATCCAGACAGCATCCTGCAGAAACGCCTCTGCACCCTCTCTAATCCAGGCAGCATCCTGGTAAATCTCCTCTGCACCCTCTCTAATCCAGGCAGCATCCTGGTAAATCTCCTCGGCACCCTCTCCAATCCAGTCAGCATCCTGCTGAATCTCCTCTGCACCCTCTCTAATCCAGACAGCATCCTGGTAAATCTCCTCTGCTCCCTCTCTAATCGAGACAGCATCCTGGTGAATCTCCTCTGCACCCTCTCTAATCCAGACAGCATCCTGGTGAATCTCCTCTGCACCCTCTCTAATCCAGGCAGCATCCTGGTGAATCTCCTCTGCACCCTCTCTAATCCAGGCAGCATCCTGGTGAATCTCCTCTGCACCCTCTCTAATCCAGGCAGCGGCCTGGTGAATCTCCTCTGCAACCTCTCTAATCCGGGCAGCATCCTGGTCAATCTCCTCTGCACACTCTCTAACCCAGGCAGCATCCTGGTGAATCTCCTCTGCACCCTCTCTAATCCAGGCAGCATCCTGGTGAATCTCCTCTGCACCCTCTCTAATCCAGGCAGCAGCCTGGTCAATCTCCTCTGCAACCTCTCTAATCCGGGCAGCATCCTGGTCAATCTCCTCTGCACACTCTCTAATCCAGGCAGCATCCTGGTGAATCTCCTCTGCACCCTCTGTAATCCACGCAGCAGCCTGGCGAATCTCCTCTGCACCCTCTCTAATCCGGGCAGCATCCTGGTCAATCTCCTCTGCACCCTCTCTAATCCAGACAGCATCCTGGTGAATCTCCTCTGCACCCTCTCTAATCCAGACAACATCCTGGTGAATCTCCTCTGCACCCTCTCTAATCCAGACAGCATCCTGGTGAATCTCCTCTGCACCCTCACTAATCCAGACAGCATCCTGGTGAATCTCCTCTGCACCCTCTCAAATCCAGGCAGCGTCCTTCTGAATCTCCTCTGCACTCTCTCTAATCCGGGCACCTTCCTGGTGAATCTCCTCTTCTCCCTCTCTAATCCAGACAGCATCCTGGTGAATCTCCTCTGCACGCTCTCTAATCCAGGCAGCATCCTGGTAAATCTCTCTGCACCCTCTCTAATCCAGATAGCATCCTGATGAATCTCCTCTGCACCCCCTCTAATCCAGTCAGCAATCTGGTGAATCTCTTCTGCACCCTTTCTAATGCAGACAGCATCCTGGTGAATCTCCTCTGCACCCTCTGTAATCCAGACAGCATCCTGGTGAATCTCCTCTGCACCCTCTTTAATCCAGACAGCATCCTGGTGAATCTCCTCTGCACCCTCTTTAATCCAGACAGCATCCTGGTGAATCTCCTCTGCACCCTTTCTAATCCAGGCAGCATCCAGGTTAATCTCTCTGCACCCTCTCTAATCCAGACAGCACCCTGGTGAATCTCCTCTGCACGCTCTCTAATCCAAGCAGCATCCTGGTAAATCTCTCTGCACCCTCTCTAATCCAGACAGCATCCTGCAGAAACGCCTCTGCACCCTCTCTAATCCAGGCAGCATCCTGGTAAATCTCCTCTGCACCCCCTCTAATCCAGGCAGCATCCTGGTAAATCTCCTCGGCACCCTCTCCAATCCAGTCAGCATCCTGCTGAATCTCCTCTGCATCCTCTCTAATCCAGGCAGCATCCTGGTAAATCTCCTCTGCTCCCTCTCTAATCGAGACAGCATCCTGGTGAATCTCCTCTGCACCCTCTCTAATCCAGACAGCATCCTGGTGAATCTCCTCTGCACCCTCTCTAATCTCCAGGCAGCATCCTGGTGAATCTCCTCTGCACCCTCTCTAATCCAGGCAGCATCCTGGTGAAACTCCTCTGCACCCTCTCTAATCCAGACAGCATCCTGGTGAATCTCCTCTACACCCTCTCTAAACCAAACAGCATCCTGGTGAATATCCTCTGCTCCCTCTCTAATGCAGACAGCATCCTGTTGAATCTCCTCTGCACCCTCTCTAATCCAGGCAGCATCCTGGTGAATCTCCTCTGCACCCTCTCTAATCCAGGCAGCATTCTGGTGAATCTCCTCTGCACCCTCTCTAATCCAGACAGCATCCTGGTGAATCTCCTCTACACCCTCTCTAAACCAAACAGCATCCTGGTGAATATCCTCTGCACCCTCTCTAATCCAGATAGCATCCTGATGAATCTCCTCTGCACCCCCTCTAATCCAGTCAGCAATCTGGTGAATCTCTTCTGCACCCTTTCTAATGCAGACAGCATCCTGGTGAATCTCCTCTGCACCCTCTGTAATCCAGACAGCATACTGGTGAATCTCCTCTGCACCCTCTTTAATCCAGACAGCATCCTGGTGAATCTCCTCTGCACCCTTTCTAATCCAGGCAGCATCCAGGTTAATCTCTCTGCACCCTCTCTAATCCAGACAGCACCCTGGTGAATCTCCTCTGCACGCTCTCTAATCCAAGTAGCATCCTGGTAAATCTGTCTACACCCTCTCTAATCCAGACAGCATCCTGCAGAAACGCCTCTGCACCCTCTCTAATCCAGGCAGCATCCTGGTTAATCTCCTCGGCACCCTCTCTAATCCAGGCAGCATCCTGGTAAATCTCCTCGGCACCCTCTCCAATCCAGTCAGCATCCTGCTGAATCTCCTCTGCACCCTCTCTAATCCAGGCAGCATCCTGGTAAATCTCCTCTGCTCCCTCTCTAATCGAGACAGCATCCTGGTGAATCTCCTCTGCACCCTCTCTAATCCAGACAGCATCCTGGTGAATCTCCTCTGCACCCTCTCTAATCCAGGCAGCATCCTGGTGAATCTCCTCTGCACCCTCTCTAATCCAGGCAGCATCCTGGTGAATCTCCTCTGCACCCTCTCTAATCCAGACAGCATCCTGGTGAATCTCCTCTGCACCCTCTCTAATCCAGGCAGCATCCTGGTGAATCTCCTCTGCACCCTCTCTAATCCAGACAGCACTCTGGTGAATCTCCTCTGCACCCTCTCTAATCCAGGCAGCATCCTGGTGAATCTCCTCTGCACCCTCTCTAATCCAGACAGCACTCTGGTTAATCTCCTCTGCACCCTCTCTAATCCAGACAGCATCCTGGTGAATATCTGCACCCTCTCTAATCTGGGCAGCATCCTGGTGAATCTCCTCTGCACCCTCTCTAATCCAGACAGCCCTCTGGTTAATCTCCTCTGCACCCTCTCTAACACATTCAGCATCTTGGTGAATCTCCCCTGCGCACTCTCAAATCCGGACATCATCCCGGTGAATCCCCTGTGCACCCTCTTTAATCCAGGCAGCAGCCTGGTGAATCTCCTCTGCACCCTCTCTAATCCGGGCAGCATCCTGGTCAATCTCCTCTGCACCCTCTCTAATCCAGGCAGCATCCTGGTGAATCTCCTCTGCTCCCTCTCTAATCCAGGCAGCATCCTGGTGAATCTCCTCTGCACACTCTCTAATCCAGACAACATCCTGGTGAATCTCCTCTGCACCCTCTCTAATCCATGCAGCATTCTTCTGAATCTCCTCTGCACTCTCTCTAATCCATGCAGCATTCTTCTGAATCTCCTCTGCACTCTCTCTAATCCAGACAGCATCCTGGTGAATCTCCTCTGCACCCTTTCTAATCCAGGCAGCATCCTGGTGAATCTACTCTGCACCCTCTCTAATCCAGGCATCATCCTGGTGAATCTCCTCTGCACTCTCTCTAATCCAGGCAGCGTCCTGGTGAATCTCCTCTGCACCCTCTCTAATCCAGGCAGCATCCTGGTGAATCTCCTCTGCACCCTCTCTAATCCAGACAGCATCCTGGTGAATCTCCTCTGCACCCTCTCTAATCCAGACAGCATCCTGGTGAATCTCCCCTGCACCCTCTCAAATCCAGGCAGCATCCTTCTGAATCTCCTCTGCACTCTCTCTAATCCGGGCACCTTCCTGGTGAATCTCCTCTTCTCCCTCTCTAATCCAGACAGCATCCTGGTGAATCTCCTTTGCACGCTCTCTAATCCAGGCAGCATCCTGGTAAATCTCTCTGCACCCTCTCTAATCCAGATAGCATCCTGATGAATCTCATCTGCACCCCCTCTAATCCAGTCAGCAATCTGGTGAATCTCTTCTGCACCCTTTCTAATGCGGACAGCATCCTGGTCAATCTCCTCTGCACCCTCTCTAATCCAGACAGCATCCTGGTGAATCTCCTCTGCACCCTCTCTAATCCAGACAACATCCTGGTGAATCTCCTCTGCACTCTCTCTAATCCAGGCAGCATCCTGGTGAATCTACTCTGCACCCTCTCTAATCCAGGCATCATCCTGGTGAATCTCCTCTGCACCCTCTCTAATCCAGGCAGCGTCCTGGTGAATCTCATCTGCACCCTCTCTAATCCAGGCAGCATCCTGGTGAATCTCCTCTGCACCCTCTCTAATCCAGACAGCATCCTGGTGAATCTCCTCTGCACCCTCTCAAATCCAGGCAGCATCCTTCTGAATCTCCTCTGCACCCTCTCTAATCCAGGCATCATCCTGGTGAATCTCCTCTGCACCCCCTCTAATCCAGACAGCATCCTGGTGAATCTCCTCTGCACCCTCTCTAATCCATGCAGCATTCTTCTGAATCTCCTCTGCACTCTCTCTAATCCAGACAGCATTCTGGTGAATCTCCTCTGCACCCTCTCTAATCCAGGCAGCATCCTGGTGAATCTACTCTGCACCCTCTCTAATCCAGGCATCATCCTGGTGAATCTCCTCTGCACCCTCTCTAATCCAGGCAGCGTCCTGGTGAATCTCCTCTGCACCCTCTCTAATCCAGGCAGCATCCTGGTGAATCTCCTCTGCACCCTCTCTAATCCAGACAGCATCCTGGTGAATCTCCTCTGCACCCTCTCTAATCCAGACAGCATCCTGGTGAATCTCCTCTGCACCCTCTCAAATCCAGGCAGCATCCTTCTGAATCTCCTCTGCACTCTCTCTAATCCGGGCACCTTCCTGGTGAATCTCCTCTTCTCCCTCTCTAATCCAGACAGCATCCTGGTGAATCTCCTTTGCACGCTCTCTAATCCAGGCAGCATCCTGGTAAATCTCTCTGCACCCTCTCTAATCCAGATAGCATCCTGATGAAGCTCCTCTGCACCCCCTCTAATCCAGTCAGCAATCTGGTGAATCTCTTCTGCACCCTTTCTAATGCGGACAGCATCCTGGTCAATCTCCTCTGCACCCTCTCTAATCCAGACAGCATCCTGGTGAATCTCCTCTGCACCCTCTTTAATCCAGACAGCACCCTGGTGAATCTCCTCTGCATCCTCTCTAATCCAGGCAGCATCCTGGTAAATCTCCTCTGCTCCCTCTCTAATCCAGACAGCATCCTGCAGAAACGCCTCTGCACCCTCTCTAATCCAGGCAGCATCCTGGTAAATCTCCTCTGCACCCTCTCTAATCCAGGCAGCATCCTGGTAAATCTCCTCGGCACCCTCTCCAATCCAGTCAGCATCCTGCTGAATCTTCTCTGCACCCTCTCTAATCCAGGCAGCATCCTGGTAAATCTCCTCTGCTCCCTCTCTAATCGAGACAGCATCCTGGTGAATCTCCTCTGCACCCTCTCTAATCCAGACAGCATCCTGGTGAATCTCCTCTGCACCCTCTCTAATCCAGGCAGCATCCTGGTGAATCACCTCTGCACCCTCTCTAATCCAGGCAGCATCCTGGTGAATCTCCTCTGCACCCTCTCTAATCCAGGCAGCGGCCTGGTGAATCTCCTCTGCAACCTCTCTAATCCGGGCAGCATCCTGGTCAATCTCCTCTGCACACTCTCTAATCCAGGCAGCATCCTGGTGAATCTCCTCTGCACCCTCTCTAATCCAGGCAGCATCCTGGTGAATCTCCTCTGCACCCTGTCTAATCCAGGCAGCAGCCTGGTGAATCTCCTCTGCAACCTCTCTAATCCGGGCAGCATCCTGGTCAATCTCCTCTGCACACTCTCTAATCCAGGCAGCATCCTGGTGAATCTCCTCTGCACCCTCTGTAATCCCGGCACAGCCTGGCGAATCTCCTCTGCACCCTCTCTAATCCGGGCAGCATCCTGGTCAATCTCCTCTGCACCCTCTCTAATCCAGACAGCATCCTGGTGAATCTCCTCTGCACCCTCTCTAATCCAGACAACATCCTGGTGAATCTCCTCTGCACCCTCTCTAATCCAGACAGCATCCTGGTGAATCTCCTCTGAACCCTCTCTAATCCATGCAGCATTCTTCTGAATCTCCTCTGCACTCTCTCTAATCCAGGCAGCATCCTGGTGAATCTACTCTGCACCCTCTCTAATCCAGGCATCATCCTGGTGAATCTCCTCTGCACCCTCTCTAATCCAGGCAGCGTCCTGGTGAATCTCATCTGCACCCTCTCTAATCCAGGCAGCATCCTGGTGAATCTCCTCTGCACCCTCTCTAATCCAGACAGCATCCTGGTGAATCTCCTCTGCACCCTCTCTAATCCAGACAGCATCCTGGTGAATCTCCTCTGCACCCTCTCAAATCCAGGCAGCATCCTTCTGAATCTCCTCTGCACTCTCTCTAATCCGGGCACCTTCCTGGTGAATCTCCTCTTCTCCCTCTCTAATCCAGACAGCATCCTGGTGAATCTCCTCTGCACGCTCTCTAATCCAGGCAGCATCCTGGTAAATCTCTCTGCACCCTCTCTAATCCAGATAGCATCCTGATGAATCTCCTCTGCACCCCCTCTAATCCAGTCAGCAATCTGGTGAATCTCTTCTGCACCCTTTCTAATGCAGACAGCATCCTGGTGAATCTCCTCTGCACCCTCTGTAATCCAGACAGCATCCTGGTGAATCTCCTCTGCACCCTCTTTAATCCAGACAGCATCCTGGTGAATCTCCTCTGCACCCTTTCTAATCCAGGCAGCATCCAGGTTAATCTCTCTGCACCCTCTCTAATCCAGACAGCACCCTGGTGAATCTCCTCTGCACACTCTCTAATCCAACCAGCATCCTGGTAAATCTCTCTGCACCCTCTCAAATCCAGACAGCATCCTGCAGAAACGCCTCTGCACCCTCTCTAATCCAGGCAGCATCCTGGTAAATCTCCTCTGCACCCTCTCTAATCCAGGCAGCATCCTGGTAAATCTCCTCGGCACCCTCTCCAATCCAGTCAGCATCCTGCTGAAGCTCCTCTGCATCCTCTCTAATCCAGGCAGCATCCTGGTAAATCTCCTCTGCTCCCTCTCTAATCGAGACAGCATCCTGGTGAATCTCCTCTGCACCCTCTCTAATCCAGACAGCATCCTGGTGAATCTCCTCTGCACCCTCTCTAATCTCCAGGCAGCATCCTGGTGAATCTCCTCTGCACCCTCTCTAATCCAGGCAGCATCCTGGTGAAACTCCTCTGCACCCTCTCTAATCCAGACAGCATCCTGGTGAATCTCCTCTGCACCCTCTCTAATCCAGGCAGCATCCTGGTGAATCTCCTCTGCACCCTCTCTAATCCAGACGGCACTCTGGTGAATCTCCTCTGCACCCTCTCTAATTCAGGCAGCATCCTGGTGAATCTCCTCTGCACCCTCTCTAATCCAGACAGCACTCTGGTTAATCTCCTCTGCACCCTCTCTAATCCAGACAGCATCCTGGTGAATATCTGCACCCTCTCTAATCTGGGCAGCATCCTGGTGAATCTCCTCTGCAACCTCTCTAATCCAGACAGCACTCTGGTTAATCTCCTCTGCACCCTCTCTAATCCAGACAGCACTCTGGTTAATCTCCTCTGCACCCTCTCTAACACATTCAGCATCTTGGTGAATCTCCCCTGCGCACTCTCAAATCCGGACATCATCCCGGTGAATCCCCTGTGCACCCTCTTTAATCCAGGCAGCAGCCTGGTGAATCTCCTCTGCACACTCTCTAATCCGGGCAGCATCCTGGTCAATCTCCTCTGCACCCTCTCTAATCCAGGCAGCATCCTGGTGAATCTCCTCTGCTCCCTCTCTAATCCAGGCAGCATCCTGGTGAATCTCCTCTGCACACTCTCTAATCCAGACAACATCCTGGTGAATCTCCTCTGCACCCCCTCTAATCCAGACAGCATCCTGGTGAATCTCCTCTGCACCCTCTCTAATCCATGCAGCATTCTTCTGAATCTCCTCTGCACTCTCTCTAATCCAGACAGCATCCTGGTGAATCTCCTCTGCACCCTCTCTGATCCAGGCAGCATCCTGGTGAATCTACTCTGCACCCTCTCTAATCCAGGCATCATCCTGGTGAATCTCCTCTGCACCCTCTCTAATCCAGGCAGCGTCCTGGTGAATCTCCTCTGCACCCTCTCTAATCCAGGCAGCATCCTGGTGAATCTCCTCTGCACCCTCTCTAATCCAGACAGCATCCTGGTGAATCTCCTCTGCACCCTCTCTAATCCAGACAGCATCCTGGTGAATCTCCTCTGCACCCTCTCAAATCCAGGCAGCATCCTTCTGAATCTCCTCTGCACTCTCTCTAATCCGGGCACCTTCCTGGTGAATCTCCTCTTCTCCCTCTCTAATCCAGACAGCATCCTGGTGAATCTCCTTTGCACGCTCTCTAATCCAGGAAGCATCCTGGTAAATCTCTCTGCACCCTCTCTAATCCAGATAGCATCCTGATGAATCTCCTCTGCACCCCCTCTAATCCAGTCAGCAATCTGGTGAATCTCTTCTGCACCCTTTCTAATGCGGACAGCATCCTGGTCAATCTCCTCTGCACCCTCTCTAATCCAGACAGCATCCTGGTGAATCTCCTCTGCACCCTCTCTAATCCAGACAACATCCTGGTGACTCTCCTCTGCACCCTCTCTAATCCAGACAGCATCCTGGTGAATCTCCTCTGCACCCTCTCTAATCCAGGCAGCATTCTTCTGAATCTCCTCTGCACTCTCTCTAATCCAGGCAGCATCCTGGTGAATCTACTCTGCACCCTCTCTAATCCAGGCATCATCCTGGTGAATCTCCTCTGCACCCTCTCTAATCCAGGCAGCGTCCTGGTGAATCTCATCTGCACCCTCTCTAATCCAGGCAGCATCCTGGTGAATCTCCTCTGCACCCTCTCTAATCCAGACAGCATCCTGGTGAATCTCCTCTGCACTCTCTCTAATCCAGGCAGCATCCTGGTGAATCTCCTCTGCACCCTCCCTAATCCAGGCAGCATCCTGGTGAATCTCCTCTGCACCGTCTCTAATCGAGGCAGTGTCCTGGTGAATCTCCTCTGCACCCTCTCAAATCCAGGCAGCATCCTTCTGAATCTCCTCTGCACTCTCTCTAATCCGGGCACCTTCCTGGTGAATCTCCTCTTCTCCCTCTCTAATCCAGACAGCATCCTGGTGAATCTCCTCTGCACGCTCTCTAATCCAGGCAGCATCCTGGTAAATCTCTCTGCACCCTCTCTAATCCAGATAGCATCCTGATGAATCTCCTCTGCACCCCCTCTAATCCAGTCAGCAATCTGGTGAATCTCTTCTGCACCCTTTCTAATGCAGACAGCATCCTGGTGAATCTCCTCTGCACCCTCTGTAATCCAGACAGCATCCTGGTGAATCTCCTCTGCACCCTCTTTAATCCAGACAGCATCCTGGTGAATCTCCTCTGCACCCTTTCTAATCCAGGCAGCATCCAGGTTAATCTCTCTGCACCCTCTCTAATCCAGACAGCACCCTGGTGAATCTCCTCTGCACGCTCTCTAATCCAAGCAGCATCCTGGTAAATCTCTCTGCACCCTCTCTAATCCAGACAGCATCCTGCAGAAACGCCTCTGCACCCTCTCTAATCCAGGCAGCATCCTGGTAAATCTCCTCTGCACCCTCTCTAATCCAGGCAGCATCCTGGTAAATCTCCTCGGCACCCTCTCCAATCTAGTCAGCATCCTGCTGAATCTCCTCTGCATCCTCTCTAATCCAGGCAGCATCCTGGTAAATCTCCTCTGCTCACCTCTCTAATCGAGACAGCATCCTGGTGAATCTCCTCTGCACCCTCTCTAATCCAGACAGCATCCTGGTGAATCTCCTCTGCACCCTCTCTAATCTCCAGGCAGCATCCTGGTGAATCTCCTCTGCACCCTCTCTAATCCAGGCAGCATCCTGGTGAAACTCCTCTGCACCCTCTCTAATCCAGACAGCATCCTGGTGAATCTCCTCTACACCCTCTCTAAACCAAACAGCATCCTGGTGAATATCCTCTGCTCCCTCTCTAATGCAGACAGCATCCTGTTGAATCTCCTCTGCACCCTCTCTAATCCAGGCAGCATCCTGGTGAATCTCCTCTGCACCCTCTCTAATCCAGGCAGCATCCTGGTGAATCTCCTCTGCACCCTCTCTAATCCAGACAGCATCCTGGTGAATCTCCTCTACACCCTCTCTAAACCAAACAGCATCCTGGTGAATATCCTCTGCACCCTCTCTAATCCAGATAGCATCCTGATGAATCTCCTCTGCACCCCCTCTAATCCAGTCAGCAATCTGGTGAATCTCTTCTGCACCCTTTCTAATGCAGACAGCATCCTGGTGAATCTCCTCTGCACCCTCTGTAATCCAGACAGCATCCTGGTGAATCTCCTCTGCACCCTCTTTAATCCAGACAGCATCCTGGTGAATCTCCTCTGCACCCTTTCTAATCCAGGCAGCATCCAGGTTAATCTCTCTGCATCCTCTCTAATCCAGACACCACCCTGGTGAATCTCCTCTGCACGCTCTCTAATCCAGGCAGCATCCTGGTAAATCTCCTCGGCACCCTCTCCAATCCAGTCAGCATCCTGCTGAATCTCCTCTGCACCCTCTCTAATCCAGGCAGCATCCTGGTAAATCTCCTCTGCTCCCTCTCTAATCGAGACAGCATCCTTGTGAATCTCCTCTGCACCCTCTCTAATCCAGACAGCATCCTGGTGAATCTCCTCTACACCCTCTCTAATCCAGGCAGCATCCTGGTGAATCTCCTCTGCACCCTCTCTAATCCAGGCAGCATCCTGGTGAATCTCCTCTGCACCCTCTCTAATCCAGACAGCATCCTGGTGAATCTCCTCTGCACCCTCTCTAATCCAGGCAGCATCCTGGTGAATCTCCTCTGCACCCTCTCTAATCCAGACAGCACTCTGGTGAATCTCCTCTGCACCCTCTCTAATCCAGGCAGCATCCTGGTGAATCTCCTCTGCACCCTCTCTAATCCAGACAGCACTCTGGTTAATCTCCTCTGCACCCTCTCTAATCCAGACAGCATCCTGGTGAATATCTGCACCCTCTCTAATCTGGGCAGCATCCTGGTGAATCTCCTCTGCACCCTCTCTAATCCAGACAGCACTCTGGTTAATCTCCTCTGCACCCTCTCTAATCCAGACAGCACTCTGGTTAATCTCCTCTGCACCCTCTCTAACACATTCAGCATCTTGGTGAATCTCCCCTGCGCACTCTCAAATCCGGACATCATCCCGGTGAATCCCCTGTGCACCCTCTTTAATCCAGGCAGCAGCCTGGTGAATCTCCTCTGCACCCTCTCTAATCCGGGCAGCATCCTGGTCAATCTCCTCTGCACCCTCTCTAATCCAGGCAGCATCCTGGTGAATCTCCTCTGCTCCCTCTCTAATCCAGGCAGCATCCTGGTGAATCTCCTCTGCACACTCTCTAATCCAGACAACATCCTGGTGAATCTCCTCTGCACCCCCTCTAATCCAGACAGCATCCTGGTGAATCTCCTCTGCACCCTCTCTAATCCATGCAGCATTCTTCTGAATCTCCTCTGCACTCTCTCTAATCCAGACAGCATCCTGGTGAATCTCCTCTGCACCCTCTCTAATCCAGGCAGCATCCTGGTGAATCTACTCTGCACCCTCTCTAATCCAGGCATCATCCTGGTGAATCTCCTCTGCACCCTCTCTAATCCAGGCAGCGTCCTGGTGAATCTCCTCTGCACCCTCTCTAATCCAGGCAGCATCCTGGTGAATCTCCTCTGCACCCTCTCTAATCCAGACAGCATCCTGGTGAATCTCCTCTGCACCCTCTCTAATCCAGACAGCATCCTGGTGAATCTCCTCTGCACCCTCTCAAATCCAGGCAGCATCCTTCTGAATCTCCTCTGCACTCTCTCTAATCCGGGCACCTTCCTGGTGAATCTCCTCTTCTCCCTCTCTAATCCAGACAGCATCCTGGTGAATCTCCTCTGCACCCTCTTTAATCCAGACAGCATCCTGGTGAATCTCCTCTGCACCCTTTCTAATCCAGGCAGCATCCAGGTTAATCTCTCTGCACCCTCTCTAATCCAGACAGCACCCTGGTGAATCTCCTCTGCACGCTCTCTAATCCAAGCAGCATCCTGGTAAATCTCTCTGCACCCTCTCTAATCCAGACAGCATCCTGCAGAAACGCCTCTGCACCCTCTCTAATCCAGGCAGCATCCTGGTAAATCTCCTCTGCACCCTCTCTAATCCAGGCAGCATCCTGGTAAATCTCCTCGGCACCTTCTCCAATCCAGTCAGCATCCTGCTGAATCTCCTCTGCACGCTCTCTAATCCAGGCAGCATCCTGGTGAATCTCCTCTGCACCCTCTCTAATCCAGGCAGCATCCTGGTAAATCTCCTCTGCACCCTCTCTAATCCAGACAGCATCCTCGTGAATCTCCTCTGCACCCTCTCTAATCCAGGCAACATCCTGGTGAATCTCCTCTGCACCCTCTCTAATCCAGGCAGCATCCTGGTGAATCTCCTCTGCACCCTCTCTAATCCAGGCAGCAGCCTGGTGAATCTCCTCTGCAACCTCTCTAATCCGGGCAGCATCCTGGTCAATGTCCTCTGCACACTCTCTAATCCAGGCACCATCCTGGTGAATCTCCTCTGCACCCTCTCTAATCCAGGCAGCATCCTGGTGAATCTCCTCTGCACCCTCTCTAATCCAGGCAGCAGCCTGGTGAATCTCCTCTGCACCCTCTCTAATCCAGGCAGCAGCCTGGTGAATCTCCTCTGCAACCTCTCTAATCCGGGCAGCATCCTGGTAAATCTCCTCTGCACCCTCTCTAATCCAGACAGCATCCTGGTGAATCTCCTCTGCACCTTCTCTAATCCAGACAGCATCCTGGTGAATCTCCTCTGCACCCTCTCTAATCCATGCAGCATTCTTCTGAATCTCCTCTGCAATCTCTCTAATCCAGATAGCATCCTGGTGAATCTCCTCTGCACCCTCTCTAATCCAGGCAGCATCCTGGTGAATCTACTCTGCACCCTCTCTAATCCAGGCATCATCCTGGTGAATCTCCTCTGCACCCTCTCTAATCCAGGCAGCGTCCTGGTGAATCTCCTCTGCACCCTCTCTAATCCAGGCAGCATCCTGGTGAATCTCCTCTGCACCCTCTATAATCCAGACAGCATCCTGGTGAATCTCCTCTGCACCCTCTCTAATCCAGACAGCATCCTGGTGAATCTCCTCTGCACCCTCTTTAATCCAGACAGCATCCTGGTGAATCTCCTCTGCACCCTTTCTAATCCAGGCAGCATCCAGGTTAATCTCTCTGCACCCTCTCTAATCCAGACAGCACCCTGGTGAATCTCCTCTGCACGCTCTCTAATCCAAGCAGCATCCTGGTAAATCTCTCTGCACCCTCTCTAATCCAGACAGCATCCTGCAGAAACGCCTCTGCACCCTCTCTAATCCAGGCAGCATCTGGGAAATCTCCTCTGCACCCTCTCTAATCCAGGCAGCATCCTGGTAAATCTCCTCGGCACCCTCTCCAATCCAGTCAGCATCCTGCTGAATCTCCTCTGCACCCTCTCTAATCCAGGCAGCATCCTGGTAAATCTCCTCTGCTCCCTCTCTAATCGAGACAGCATCCTGGTGAATCTCCTCTGCACCCTCTCTAATCCAGACAGCATCCTGGTGAATCTCCTCTGCACCCTCTCTAATCCAGGCAGCATCCTGGTGAATCTCCTCTGCACCCTCTCTAATCCAGGCAGCATCCTGGTAAATCTCCTCTGCACCCTCTCTAATCCAGACAGCATCCTGGTGAATCTCCTCTGCACACTCTCTAATCCAGGCAGCATCCTGGTGAATCTCCTCTGCACCCTCTCTAATCCAGACAGCACTCTGGTGAATCTCCTCTGCACCCTCTCTAATCCAGGCAGCATCCTGGTGAATCTCCTCTGCACCCTCTCTAATCCAGACAGCACTCTGGTTAATCTCCTCTGCACCCTCTCTAATCCAGACAGCATCCTGGTGAATATCTGCACCCTCTCTAATCTGGGCAGCATCCTGGTGAATCTCCTCTGCACCCTCTCTAATCCAGACAGCACTCTGGTTAATCTCCACTGCACCCTCTCTAATCCAGACAGCACTCTGGTTAATCTCCTCTGCACCCTCTCTAACACATTCAGCATCTTGGTGAATCTCCTCTGCACCCTCTCTAATCCAGGCAGCATCCTGGTGAATCTCCTCTGCACCCTCTCTAATCCAGGCAGCACTCTGGTGAATCTCCTCTGCACCCTCTCTAATCCAGGCAGCAGCCTGGTGAATCTCCTCTGCACCCTCTTTAATGCAGACAGCATCCTGGTGAATCTCCTCTGCACCCTTTCTAATCCAGGCCGCATCCATGTTAATCTCTCTGCACCCTCTCTAATCCAGACAGCACCCTAGTGAATCTCCTCTGCACGCTCTCTAATCCAAGCAGCATCCTGGTAAATCTCTCTGCACCCTCTCTAATCCAGACAGCATCCTGCAGAAACGCCTCTGCACCCTCTCTAATCCAGGCAGCATCTGGGAAATCTCCTCTGCACCCTCTCTAATCCAGGCAGCATCCTGGTAAATCTCCTCGGCACCCTCTCCAATCCAGTCAGCATCCTGCTGAATCTCCTCTGCACCCTCTCTAATCCAGGCAGCATCCTGGTAAATCTCCTCTGCTCCCTCTGTAATCGAGACAGCATCCTGGTGAATCTCCTCTGCACCCTCTCTAATCCAGACAGCATCCTGGTGAATCTCCTCTGCACCCTCTCTAATCCAGGCAGCATCCTGGTGAATCTCCTCTGCACCCTCTCTAATCCAGGCAGCATCCTGGTGAATCTCCTCTGCACCCTCTCTAATCCAGACAGCATCCTGGTGAATCTCCTCTGCACCCTCTCTAATCCAGGCAGCATCCTGGTGAATCTCCTCTGCACCCTCTCTAATCCAGACAGCACTCTGGTTAATCTCCTCTGCACCCTCTCTAATCCAGACAGCATCCAGGTGAATATCTGCACCCTCTCTAATCTGGGCAGCATCCTGGTGAATCTCCTCTGCACCCTCTCTAATCCAGACAGCACTCTGGTTAATCTCCTCTGCACCCTCTCTAATCCAGACAGCACTCTGGTTAATCTCCTCTGCACCCTCTCTAACACATTCAGCATCTTGGTGAATCTCCCCTGCGCACTCTCAAATCCTGACATCATCCCGGTGAATCCCCTGTGCACCCTCTTTAATCCAGGCAGCAGCCTGGTGAATCTCCTCTGCACCCTCTCTAATCCGGGCAGCATCCTGGTCAATCTCCTCTGCACCCTCTCTAATCCAGGCAGCATCCTGGTGAATCTCCTCTGCTCCCTCTCTAATCCAGGCAGCATCCTGGTGAATCTCCTCTGCACCCTTTCTAATCCAGACAGCACTCTGGTTAATCTCCTCTGCACCCTCTCTAACCCATTCAGCATCTTGGTGAATCTCCTCTGCACCCTTTCTAATCCGGGCAGCATCCTGGTGAATCTCCTCTGCACCCTCTCTAATCCAGGCAGCATCCTGGTGAATCTCCTCTGCACCCTCTGTAATCCAGGCAGCAGCCTGGCGAATCTCCTCTGCACCCTCTCTAATCAGGGCAGCATCCTGGTCAATCTCCTCTGCACCCTCTCTAATCCAGACAACATCCTTGTGAATCTCCTCTGCACCCTCTCTAATCCAGACAGCATCCTGGTGAATCTCCTCTGCACCCTCTCTAATCCATGCAGCATTCTTCTGAATCTCCTCTGCACTCTCTCTAATCCAGACAGCATCCTGGTGAATCTCCTCTGCACCCTTTCTAATCCAGGCAGCATCCTGGTGAATCTACTCTGCACCCTCTCCAATCCAGGCATAATCCTGGTGAATCTCTTCTGCACCCTCTCTAATCCAGGCAGCGTCCTGGTGAATCTCCTCTGCACCCTCTCTAATCCAGGCAGCATCCTGGCTAATCTCCTCTGCACCCACTCTAATCCGTATAGCATCCTGGTGAATCTCCTCTGCACCCTCTCTATTCCAGGCAGCATCCTGGTGAATCTCCTCTGCACCCTCTCCAATCCAGTCAGCATCCTGGTGAATCTCCTCTACAACCTCTCTAATCCAGACAGCGTCCCGGGGAATCTCCTTTGCGCCCTCTCTAATCCAGTCAGCATCCTGGTGAATCTCCTCTACACCCTCTCTAATCAAGGCAGCATCCTGGAGAATTTCCTCTGCACCCTCTCTAATCAAGACAGCATCCTGCTGAATCTCCTCTGCACTCTCTCTAATCCAGTCAGCATCCTGGTGAATCTCCTCTGCACCCTCTCTGATCCAGGCAGATTCCTGGTGAATTTCCTCTGCACCCTCTCTAATCCAGGCAGCGTCCTGGTGAATCCCCTCTGCACCCTCTCTAATCCAGTCAGCGTCCTGGTGAATCTCCTCTGCACCCTCTCTCATCCAGGCAGCACAATGGTGAATCTCCTCTGCACCCACTCTAATCCGGATAGCATCCTGGTGAATCTCCTCTACACCCTCACGAATCCAGGCAGCATCCTGGTGAATCTCCTTTGCACCCTCTCTAATCCAGACAGCATCCTGATGAATCTCCTCTGCACCCTCTCTAATCCAGGCAGCATCCTTGTGAATTTATCTGCACCCTCTCTAATCGAGGCAGCACCCTGGTGAATCTCCTCTGCACCTTCTCTAATCCAGGCAGCATCCTGGTGATTCTCCTCTGCACCCTCTCTAATCCAGTCAGCACCCTCGTGAATCTCCTCTGCACCCTCTCTAATCCAGACTGCATCCTGGTGAATCTCCTCTGCACCCTCTCTAATCCAGGCAGCAGACTGGCTAATCTCCTCTGCACCCTCTCTAATCCAGGCAGCATCCTGGTGAATCTCTTCTGCACCCTCTCTAATCCAGGCAGCATCCTGGTGATTCTCCTCTGCACCCTCTCTGATCCAGGCAGATTCCTGGTGAATTTCCTCTGCAGCCTCTCTAATCCAGGCAGCATCCTGGTGACTCCCCTCTGCACCTTCTCTAATCCAGTCAGCATCCTGGTGAATCTCCTCGGCACCCTCTCTAATCCAGACAGCGTCCTGGTGAATCTCCTCTGCACCCTCTCTAATCCAGGCAGCATCCTGGTGAATCTCCTCTGCACACTCTCTAATCCAGACAGCATCCTGGTGAATCTCTTCTGCACCCTCTCTAATCCAGACAGCACCCTGCTGCATCTCCTCTGCACCCTCTCTAATCTGGGTGTCATTCTGTTGAGTCTCCTCTGCACCCTCTCTAATCCAGGCGGCATCCTGGTAATTCTCCTCTGCACCCTCTCTAATCCAGACAGCATCCTGGCTAATCTCCTCTGCACCCTCTCTAATCCATACAGCATCCTTGTGAATCTCCTCTGCACCCTCTCTAATCCAGGCAGCATCCCGGTGAATCTCCTCTGCACACTCTCTAATCCAGACAGCATCCTGGTGAATCTCTTCTGCACCCTCTCTAATCCAGACAGCACCCTGCTGCATCTCCTCTGCACCCTCTCTAATCTGGGTGTCATTCTGTTGAGTCTCCTCTGCACCCTCTCTAATCCAGGCGGCATCCTGGTAATTCTCCTCTGCACCCTCTCTAATCCAGACAGCATCCTGGCTAATCTCCTCTGCACCCTCTCTAATCCATACAGCATCCTTCTGAATCTCCTCTGCACCCTCTCTAATCCAGGCAGCATCCTGGTGAATCTCTCTGCACCCTCTCTAATCCAGACAGCATCCTGGTGAATCTCCTCTGCACACTCTCTAATCCAGTCAGCATCCTGGTGAATCTCCTCTGCACCCTCTCTGATCCAGGCAGATTCCTGGTGAATTTCCTCTGCACCCTCTCTAATCCAGGCAGCATCCTGGTGAATCTCCTCTGCAACCTCTCTAATCCAGACAGCATCCTGGTGAATCTCCTCTGCACCCTCTCTAATCCAGACAGCATCCTGGTGAATCATCTCTGCCACCTCTCTAATCCAGACAGCATCCTGGTGAATCTCCTCTGCAGTCTCTCTAATCCAGACAGCATCCTTGTGAATCTATTCTGCACCCTCTCTAATCCAGGCAGCATCCTAGAGAATCTCGTCTGCACCCTCTCTAATCCAGGCAGCATCCCTCTGAATCTCCTCTGCACCGTCTCTAATACAGACAGCATCCTGGTGAATCTCCTCTGCACCCTCTCTAATCCAGGCAGCATCCTGCTGAATCTCCTTTGCGCCCTCTCTAATCCAGTCAGCATCCTGGTGAATCTCCTCTACACCCTCTCTAATCCAGGCAGCATCCTGGAGAATTTCCTCTGCACCCTCTCTAATCAAGACAGCATCCTGCTGAATCTCCTCTGCACTCTCTCTAATCCAGTCAGCATCCTGGTGAATCTCCTCTGCACCCTCTCTGATCCAGGCAGATTCCTGGTGAATTTCCTCTGCACCCTCTCTAATCCAGGCAGCGTCCTGGTGAATACCCTCTGCACCCTCTCTAATCCAGTCAGCGTCCTGGTGAATCTCCTCTGCACCCTCTCTCATCCAGGCAGCACAATGGTGAATCTCCTCTGCACCCACTCTAATCCGGATAGCATCCTGGTGAATCTCCTCTACACCCTCACGAATCCAGGCAGCATCCTGGTGAATCTCCTTTGCACCCTCTCTAATCCAGACAGCATCCTGATGAATCTCCTCTGCACCCTCTCTAATCCAGGCAGCATCCTTGTGAATTTATCTGCACCCTCTCTAATCGAGGCAGCACCCTGGTGAATCTCCTCTGCACCTTCTCTAATCCAGGCAGCATCCTGGTGATTCTCCTCTGCACCCTCTCTAATCCAGTCAGCACCCTCGTGAATCTCCTCTGCACCCTCTCTAATCCAGACTGCATCCTGGTGAATCTCCTCTGCACCCTCTCTAATCCAGGCAGCAGACTGGCTAATCTCCTCTGCACCCTCTCTAATCCAGGCAGCATCCTGGTGAATCTCTTCTGCACCCTCTCTAATCCAGGCAGCATCCTGGTGATTCTCCTCTGCACCCTCTCTGATCCAGGCAGATTCCTGGTGAATTTCCTCTGCAGCCTCTCTAATCCAGGCAGCATCCTGGTGACTCCCCTCTGCACCTTCTCTAATCCAGTCAGCATCCTGGTGAATCTCCTCGGCACCCTCTCTAATCCAGACAGCGTCCTGGTGAATCTCCTCTGCACCCTCTCTAATCCAGGCAGCATCCTGGTGAATCTCCTCTGCACACTCTCTAATCCAGACAGCATCCTGGTGAATCTCTTCTGCACCCTCTCTAATCCAGACAGCACCCTGCTGCATCTCCTCTGCACCCTCTCTAATCTGGGTGTCATTCTGTTGAGTCTCCTCTGCACCCTCTCTAATCCAGGCGGCATCCTGGTAATTCTCCTCTGCACCCTCTCTAATCCAGGCAGCATCCCGGTGAATCTCCTCTGCACACTCTCTAATCCAGACAGCATCCTGGTGAATCTCTTCTGCACCCTCTCTAATCCAGACAGCACCCTGCTGCATCTCCTCTGCACCCTCTCTAATCTGGGTGTCATTCTGTTGAGTCTCCTCTGCACCCTCTCTAATCCAGGCGGCATCCTGGTAATTCTCCTCTGCACCCTCTCTAATCCAGACAGCATCCTGGCTAATCTCCTCTGCACCCTCTCTAATCCATACAGCATCCTTCTGAATCTCCTCTGCACCCTCTCTAATCCAGGCAGCATCCTGGTGAATCTCTCTGCACCCTCTCTAATCCAGACAGCATCCTGGTGAATCTCCTCTGCACACTCTCTAATCCAGTCAGCATCCTGGTGAATCTCCTCTGCACCCTCTCTGATCCAGGCAGATTCCTGGTGAATTTCCTCTGCACCCTCTCTAATCCAGGCAGCATCCTGGTGAATCTCCTCTGCAACCTCTCTAATCCAGACAGCATCCTGGTGAATCTCCTCTGCACCCTCTCTAATCCAGACAGCATCCTGGTGAATCATCTCTGCCACCTCTCTAATCCAGACAGCATCCTGGTGAATCTCCTCTGCAGTCTCTCTAATCCAGACAGCATCCTTGTGAATCTATTCTGCACCCTCTCTAATCCAGGCAGCATCCTAGAGAATCTCGTCTGCACCCTCTCTAATCCAGGCAGCATCCCTCTGAATCTCCTCTGCACCGTCTCTAATACAGACAGCATCCTGGTGAATCTCCTCTGCACCCTCTCTAATCCAGGCAGCATCCTGCTGAATCTCCTCTGCACCCTCTCTAATCCAGGCAGCATCCCGGTGAATCTCCTCTGCACACTCTCTAATCCAGACAGCATCCTGGTGAATCTCCTCTGCACCCTCTCTAATCTGGGTGTCATTCTGTTGAATCTCCTCTGCACCCTCTCTAATCCAGGCGGCATCCTGGTAATTCTCCTCTGCACCCTCTCTAATCCATACAGCATCCTTGTGAATCTCCTCTGCACCCTCTCTAATCCAGGCAGCATCCTGGTGAATCTCTCTGCACCCTCTCTAATCCAGACAGCATCCTGGTGAATCTCCTCTGCACTCTCTCTAATCCAGTCAGCATCCTGGTGAATCTCCTCTGCACCCTCTCTGATCCAGGCAGATTCCTGGTGAATCTCCTCTGCACCCTCTCTAATCCAGGCAGAATCCTGGTGATTCTCCTCTTCACCCTCTCTAATCCAGGCAGCATCCTGGCTAATCTCCTCTGCACCCACTCTAATCCGGATAGCATCCTGGTGAATCTCCTCTGCACCCTCTCTATTCCAGGCAGCATCCTGGTGAATCTCCTCTGCACCCTCTCCAATCCAGTCAGCATCCTGGTGAATCTCCTCTACAACCTCTCTAATCCAGACAGCGTCCCGGGGAATCTCCTTTGCGCCCTCTCTAATCCAGTCAGCATCCTGGTGAATCTCCTCTACACCCTCTCTAATCCAGGCAGCATCCTGGAGAATTTCCTCTGCACCCTCTCTAATCCAGACAGCATCCTGCTGAATCTCCTCTGCACTCTCTCTAATCCAGTCAGCATCCTGGTGAATCTCCTCTGCACCCTCTCTGATCCAGGGAGATTCCTGGTGAATTTCCTCTGCACCCTCTCTAATCCAGGCAGCGTCCTGGTGAATCCCCTCTGCACCCTCTCTAATCCTGTCAGCGTCCTGGTGAATCTCCTCTGCACCCTCTCTCATCCAGGCAGCACAATGGTGAATCTCCTCTGCACCCACTCTAATCCGGATAGCATCCTGGTGAATCTCCTCTACACCCTCACGAATCCAGGCAGCATCCTGGTGAATCTCCTTTGCACCCTCTCTAATCCAGACAGCATCCTGATGAATCTCCTCTGCACCCTCTCTAATCCAGGCAGCATCCTTGTGAATCTATCTGCACCCTCTATAATCGAGGCAGCACCCTGGTGAATCTCCTCTGCACCTTCTCTAATCCAGGCAGCATCCTGGTGATTCTCCTCTGCACCCTCTCTAATCCAGGCAGCAGACTGGCTAATCTCCTCTGCACCCTCTCTAATCCAGGCAGCATCCTGGTGAATCTCTTCTGCACCCTCTCTAATCCAGGCAGCATCCTGGTGATTCTCCTCTGCACCCTCTCTGATCCAGGCAGATTCCTGGTGAATTTCCTCTGCAGCCTCTCTAATCCAGGCAGCATCCTGGTGACTCCCCTCTGCACCTTCTCTAATCCAGTCAGCATCCTGGTGAATCTCCTCGGCACCCTCTCTAATCCAGCCAGCGTCCTGGTGAATCTCCTCTGCACCCTCTCTCATCCAGGCAGCACCCTGGTGAATCTCCTCTGCACACACTCTAATCAGGATAGCATCCTGGTGAATCTCCTCTGCACCCTCTCGAATCCAGGCAGCATCCTGGTGAATCTCCTTTGCAACCTCTCTAATCCAGACAGCATCCTGGTGAATCTCCTCTGCACCCTCTCTAATCCAGGCAGCATCCTGGTGAATCTCCTCTGCACCCTCTCTAATCCAGGCACTATCCTTGTGAATCTATCTGCACCCTCTCTAATCCAGGCAGCATCCTGGTGAATTTCCTCTGCACAATCTCTAATCCAGAGAGCATCCTGCTGAATCCCCTCTGCATCCTCTCTAATCCAGACAGCATCCTGGTGAATCTCCTCTGCACCCTCTCTAATCCAGGCAGCATCCTGGTGAATCTATCTGCACCCTCTCTAATCCAGGCAGCATCCTGATGAATCTCCTCTACACTCTGTCTAATCCAGTGAGCATCCTGGTGAATCTTCTCTACCCCCTCTCTAATCCAGACAGCATCCTGGTGAATCTTCTCTGCCCCCTCTCTAATCAAGACAGCATCCTGGTGAATCCCCTCTGCACGCTCTCTAATCCAGACAGCGTCCTGGTGAATCTCCTCTGCACCCTCTCTAATCCAGACATCATCCTGGTGAATCTCCTCTGCACCCTCTCTAATCCAGACATCATCCTGGTGAATCTCCTCTGCACCCTCTCTAATCGAGGCAGCACCCTGGTGAATCTCCTCTGCACCTTCTCTAATCCAGGCAGCATCCTGGTAATTCTCCTCTGCACCCTCTCTAATCCAGTCAGCATCCTGGTAAATCTCCTCTGCACCCTCTCTAATCCAGACTGCATCCTGGTGAATCTCCTCTGCACCCTCTCTAATCCAGGCAGCAGACTGGCTAATCTCCTCTGCACCCTCTCTAATCCAGGCAGCATCCTGGTGAATATCTTCTGCACCCTCTCTAATACAGGCAGCATCCTGGTGAATCTCCTCTGCACTCTCTCTAATCCAGTCAGCATCCTGGTGAATCTCCTCTGCACCCTCTCTAATCCAGGCAGCATCCTGGTGAATCTCCTCTGCACCCTCTCTAATCCAGGCACTATCCTTGTGAATCTATTTGCACCCTCTCTAATCCAGGCAGCACCCTGGTGAATCTCCTCTGCACCATCTCTAATCCAGGCACTATCCTTGTGAATCTATCTGCACCCTCTCTAATCCAGGCAGCATCCTGGTGAATTTCCTCTGCACAATCTCTAATCCAGAGAGCATCCTGCTGAATCCCCTCTGCATCCTCTCTAATCCAGACAGCATCCTGGTGAATCTCCTCTGCACCCTCTCTAATCCAGGCAGCATCCTGGTGAATCTATCTGCACCCTCTCTAATCCAGGCAGCATCCTGGTGAATTTCCTCTGCACCATCTCTAATCCAGAGAGCATCCTGCTGAATCCCCTCTACACCCTCTCTAATCTAGACAGCATCCCAGTAAATCTCCTCTGCACGCTCTCTAATCCAGTCAGCATCCTGGTCAATCTCCTGTGCTTCCCCTTTAATCCAGACAGTCTCCTGATGAATCTCCTCTACACTCTGTCTAATCCAGTGAGCATCCTGGTGAATCTTCTCTACCCCCTCTCTAATCCAGACAGCATCCTGGTGAATCTTCTCTGCCCCTCTCTAATCAAGACAGCATCCTGGTGAATCTCCTCTGCACCCTCTCCAATCCAGGCAGCGTCCTGGTGAATCCCCTCTGCACGCTCTCTAATCCAGACAGCGTCCTGGTGAATCTCCTCTGCACCCTCTCTAATCCAGACATCATCCTGGTGAATCTCCTCTGCACCCTCTCTAATCCAGACATCATCCTGGTGAATCTCCTCTGCACCCTCTCTAATTTAGACAGCACCCTGGTGAATCTCTGCACACTCTCTCATCCAGGCAGCACCCTGGTGAATCTACTCTGCACCCACTCTAATCCGGACAGCATCCTGGTGAATCTCCTCTGCACCGTCTCGAATCGAGGCAGCATCCTGGTGAATCTCCTCTGCACCCTCTCTAATCCAGGCACTATCCTTGTGAATCTATTTGCACCCTCTCTAATCCAGGCAGCAGCCTGGTGAATCTCCTCTGCACCATCTCTAATCCAGGCACTATCCTTGTGCATCTATCTGCACCCTCTCTAATCCAGGCAGCATCCTGGTGAATTTCCTCTGCACAATCTCTAATCCAGAGAGCATCCTGCTGAATCCCCTCTGCATCCTCTCTAATCCAGACAGCATCCTGGTGAATCTCCTCTGCACCCTCTCTAATCCAGGCAGCATCCTGGTGAATCTATCTGCACCCTCTCTAATCCAGGCAGCATCCTGGTGAATTTCCTCTGCACCATCTCAAATCCAGACAGCATCCTGCTGAATCCCCTCTACACCCTCTCTAATCTAGACAGCATCCCAGTAAATCTCCTCTGCACGCTCTCTAATCCAGTCAGCATCCTGGTCAATCTCCTGTGCTTCCCCTTTAATCCAGACAGTCTCCTGCTGAATCTCCTCTACACTCTGTCTAATCCAGTGAGCATCCTGGTGAATCTTCTCTACCCCCTCTCTAATCCAGACAGCATCCTGGTGAATCTTCTCTGCCCCCTCTCTAATCCAGACAGCATCCTGGTGAATCTCCTCTGCACCCTCTCCAATCCAGGCAGCGTCCTGGTGAATCCCCTCTGCACGCTCTCTAATCCAGACAGCGTCCTGGTGAATCTCCTCTGCACCCTCTCTAATCCAGACATCATCCTGGTGAATCTCCTCTGCACCCTCTCTAATCCGGATAGCATCCTTGTGAATCTCCTCTGCACCCTCTCTAATCCAGACATCATCCTGGTGAATCTCCTCTGCACCCTCTCTAATTTAGACAGCACCCTGGTGAATCTCTGCACCCTCTCTCATCCAGGCAGCACCCTGGTGAATCTACTCTGCACCCACTCTAATCCGGACAGCATCCTGGTGAATCTCCTCTGCACCGTCTCGAATCGAGGCAGCATCCTGGTGAATCTCCTCTGCACCCTCTCTAATCCAGTCAGCGTCCTGGAGAATCTCCTCTGCATCCTCTCTAATCCCAGGCAGCATCCTGGAGAATCTCCTCTGCACCCTCTCTAATCCAGACAGCATCCTGGAGAATCTCCTCTGCATCCTCTCTAATCCAGGCAGCATCCTGGTGAATTTCCTCTGCACAATCTCTAATCCAGAGAGCATCCTGCTGAATCCCCTCTGCATCCTCTCTAATCCAGACAGCATCCTGGTGAATCTCCTCTGCACCCTCTCTAATCCAGGCAGCATCCTGGTGAATCTATCTGCACCCTCTCTAATCCAGGCAGCATCCTGGTGAATTTCCTCTGCACCATCTCAAATCCAGAGAGCATCCTGCTGAATCCCCTCTACACCCTCTCTAATCTAGACAGCATCCCAGTAAATCTCCTCTGCACGCTCTCTAATCCAGTCAGCATCCTGGTCAATCTCCTGTGCTTCCCCTTTAATCCAGACAGTCTCCTGCTGAATCTCCTCTACACTCTGTCTAATCCAGTGAGCATCCTGGTGAATCTTCTCTACCCCCTCTCTAATCCAGACAGCATCCTGGTGAATCTTCTCTGCCCCCTCTCTAATCCAGACAGCATCCTGGTGAATCTCCTCTGCACCCTCTCCAATCCAGGCAGCGTCCTGGTGAATCCCCTCTGCACGCTCTCTAATCCAGACAGCGTCCTGGTGAATCTCCTCTGCACCCTCTCTAATCCAGACATCATCCTGGTGAATCTCCTCTGCACCCTCTCTAATCCGGATAGCATCCTTGTGAATCTCCTCTGCACCCTCTCTAATCCAGATATCATCCTGGTGAATCTCCTCTGCACCCTCTCTAATTTAGACAGCACCCTGGTGAATCTCTGCACCCTCTCTCATCCAGGCAGCACCCTGGTGAATCTACTCTGCACCCACTCTAATCCGGACAGCATCCTGGTGAATCTCCTCTGCACCGTCTCGAATCGAGGCAGCATCCTGGTGAATCTCCTCTGCACCCTCTCTAATCCAGTCAGCGTCCTGGAGAATCTCCTCTGCATCCTCTCTAATCCCAGGCAGCATCCTGGAGAATCTCCTCTGCACCCTCTCTAATCCAGACAGCATCCTGGAGAATCTCCTCTGCATCCTCTCTAATCCAGGCAGCATCCTGGTGAATCTCCTCTGCTCCCTCTCTAATCCAGGCAGCATCCTGGAGAATTTCCTCTGCACCCTCTCTAATCCAGACAGATTCCTGGTGAATTTCCTCTGCACCCTCTCTAATCCAGGCAGCGTCCTGGTGAATCCCCTCTGCACCCTCCCTAATACAGTCAGCGTCCTGGTGAATCTCCTCGGCACCCTCTCTAATCCAGACAGCGTCCTGGTGAATCTCCGCTGCACCCTCTCTCATCCAGGCAGCACCCTGGTGAATCTCCTCTGCACCCACTCTAATCCGGATAGCATCCTGGTGAATCTCCTCTACACCCTCACGAATCCTGGCAGCATACTGGTGAATCTCCTTTGCACCCTCTCTAATCCAGACAGCATCCTGGTGAATCTCCTCTGCACCCTCTCTAATCCAGGCAGCATCCTTGTGAATCTATCTGCACCCTCTCGAATCCAGGCAGCATCCTGGTGAATCTCCTTTGCAACCTCTCTAATCCAGACAGCATCCTGGTGAATCTCCTCTGCACCCTCTCTAATCCAGGCAGCATCCTGGTGAATCTCCTCTGCACCCTCTCTAATCCAGGCACTATCCTTGTGAATCTATTTGCACCCTCTCTAATCCAGGCAGCACCCTGATGAATCTCCTCTGCACCATCTCTAATCCAGGCACTATCCTTGTGAATCTATCCGCACCCTCTCTAATCCAGGCAGCATCCTGGTGAATTTCCTCTGCACAATCTCTAATCCAGAGAGCATCCTGCTGAATCCCCTCTACACCCTCTCTAATCCAGACAGCATCCTGGTGAATCTCCTCTGCACCCTCTCTAATCCAGGCAGCATCCTGGTGAATCTATCTGCACCCTCTCTAATCCAGGCAGCTTCCTGGTGAATTTCCTCTGCACCATCTCTAATCCAGAGAGCATCCTGCTGAATCCCCTCTACACCCTCTCTAATCCAGTCAGCATCCCAGTAAATCTCCTCTGCACGCTCTCTAATCCAGTCAGCATCCTGGTCAATCTCCTGTGCTTCCCCTTTAATCCAGACAGTCTCCTGATGAATCTCCTCTACACTCTGTCTAATCCAGTGAGCATCCTGGTGAATCTTCTCTACCCCCTCTCTAATCCAGACAGCATCCTGGTGAATCTTCTCTGCCCCCTCTCTAATCCAGACAGCATCCTGGTGAATCTCCTCTGCACCCTCTCCAATCCAGGCAGCGTCCTGGTGAATCCCCTCTGCACGCTCTCTAATCCAGACAGCGTCCTGGTGAATCTCCTCTGCACCCTCTCTAATCCAGACATCATCCTGGTGAATCTCCTCTGCACCCTCTCTAATCCGGATAGCATCCTTGTGAATCTCCTCTGCACCCTCTCTAATCCAGACATCATCCTGGTGAATCTCCTCTGCACCCTCTCTAATTTAGACAGCACCCTGGTGAATCTCTGCACCCTCTCTCATCCAGGCAGCACCCTGGTGAATCTACTCTGCACCCACTCTAATCCGGACAGCATCCTGGTGAATCTCCTCTGCACCGTCTCGAATTGAGGCAGCATCCTGGTGAATCTCCTCTGCACCGTCTCTAATCCAGTCAGCGTCCTGGAGAATCTCCTCTGCATCCTCTCTAATCCAGGCAGCATCCTGGAGAATCTCCTCTGCACCCTCTCTAATCCAGACAGCATCCTGGAGAATCTCCTCTGCATCCTCTCTAATCCAGGCAGCATCCTGGTGAATCTCCTCTGCTCCCTCTCTAATCCAGGCAGCATCCTGGAGAATTTCCTCTGCACCCTCTCTAATCCAGACAGATTCCTGGTGAATTTGCTCTGCACCCTCTCTAATCCAGGCAGCGTCCTGGTGAATCCCCTCTGCACCCTCTCTAATACAGTCAGCGTCCTGGTGAATCTCCTCGGCACCCTCTCTAATCCAGACAGCGTCCTGGTGAATCTCCTCTGCACCCTCTCTCATCCAGGCAGCACCCTGGTGAATCTCCTCTGCACCCACTCTAATCCGGATAGCATCCTGGTGAATCTCCTCTACACCCTCACGAATCCAGGCAGCATCCTGGTGAATCTCCTTTGCACCCTCTCTAATCCAGACAGCATCCTGGTGAATCTCCTCTGCACCCTCTCTAATCCAGGCAGCATCCTTGTAAATCTACCTGCACCCTCTCTAATCGAGGCAGCACCCTGGTGAATCTCCTCTGCACCTTCTCTAATCGAGGCAGCATCCTGGTGATTCTCCTCTGCACCCTCTCTAATCCAGTCAGCACCCTCGTGAATCTCCTCTGCACCTCTCTAATCCAGACTGCATCCTGGTGAATCTCCTCTGCACCCTCTCTAATCCAGGCAGCAGACTGGCTAATTTCCTCTGCAGCCTCTCTAATCCAGCCAGCATCCTGGTGACTCCCCTCTGCACCTTCTCTAATCCAGTCAGCATCCTGGTGAATCTCCTCGGCACCCTCTCTAATCCAGACAGCGTCCTGGTGAATCTCCTCTGCACCCTCTCTCATCCAGGCAGCACCCTGGTGAATCTCCTCTGCACACACTCTAATCAGGAGAGCATCCTGGTGAATCTCCTCTGCACCCTCTCGAATCCAGGCAGCATCCTGGTGAATCTCCTTTGCAACCTCTCTAATCCAGACAGCATCCTGGTGAATCTCCTCTGCACCATCTCTAATCCAGGCACTATCCTTGTGAATCTATCTGCACCCTCTCTAATCCAGGCAGCATCCTGGTGAATTTCCTCTGCACAATCTCTAATCCAGAGAGCATCCTGCTGAATCCCCTCTGCACGCTCTCTAATCCAGACAGCATCCTGGTGAATCTCCTCTGCACCCTCTCTAATCCAGGCAGCATCCTGGTGAATCTCCTCTGCACCCTCTCTAATCCAGGCACTATCCTTGTGAATCTATCTGCACCCTCTCTAATCCAGGCAGCACCCTGGTGAATCTCCTCTGCACCATCTCTAATCCAGGCACTATCCTTGTGAATCTATCTGCACCCTCTCTAATCCAGGCAGCATCCTGGTGAATTTCCTCTGCACCATCTCTAATCCAGAGAGCATCCTGCTGAATCCCCTCTACACCCTCTCTAATCCAGACAGCATCCCAGTAAATCTCCTCTGCACGCTCTCTAATCCAGGCAGCATCCTGGTGAATCTCCTTTGCACCCTCTCTAATCCAGACACAATCCTGGTGAATCTCCTCTGCACCCTCTCTAATCCAGACATCATCCTGGTGAATCTCCTCTGCACCCTCTCTAATCCAGACAGCACCCTGGTGAATCTCTGCACCCTCTCTCATCCAGGCAGCACCCTGGTGAATCTACTCTGCACCCACTCTAATCCGGATAGCATCCTGGTGAATCTCCTCTGCACCGTCTCGAATCGAGGCAGCATCCTGGTGAATCTCCTCTGCACCCTCTCTAATCCAGTCAGCGTCCTGGAGAATCTCCTCTGCATCCTCTCTAATCCAGGCAGCATCCTGGTGAATCTCCTCTGCACCCTCTCTAATCCAGACAGCATCCTTGTGAATCTCCTCTGCACCCTTTCTAATCCAGGCAGCATCTTGGTGAATCTCCCCTGCACCGGCTCTAATCCAGGCATCATCCTGGTGAATCTCCTCTGCTCCCTCTCTAATCCAAGCAGCATCCTGTTGAATCTCCTCTGCACTCTCTCAAATCCAGGCAGCATTCTGGTGAATCTCCTGTGCACCCTCTCTAATCCAAGCAGCATCCTGGTGAATCTCCTCTGCACCCTCTCTAATCCAGGCAGCATCCTGGTGAATCCCCTCTGCTCCCTCTCTAATCCAGACAGCTTCCTGGAGAAACTCCTCTGCACCCTTTCTAATCCAGGCAGCGTCCTGGAGAATCTCCTCTGCATCCTCTCTAATCCAGGCAGCATCCTGGTGAATCTCCTCTGCACCCTCTCTAATCCAGACAGCATCCTTGTGAATCTCCTCTGCACCCTTTCTAATCCAGGCAGCATCTTGGTGAATCTCCCCTGCACCGGCTCTAATCCAGTCATCATCCTTGTGAATCTATCTGCACCCTCTCGAATCCAGGCAGCATCCTGGTGAATCTCCTTTGCAACCTCTCTAATCCAGACAGCATCCTGGTGAATCTCCTCTGCACCCTCTCTAATCCAGGCAGCATCCTGGTGAATCTCCTCTGCACCCTCTCTAATCCAGGCACTATCCTTGTGAATCTATTTGCACCCTCTCTAATCTAGGCAGCACCCTGATGAATCTCCTCTGCACCATCTCTAATCCAGGCACTATCCTTGTGAATCTATCCGCACCCTCTCTAATCCAGGCAGCATCCTGGTGAATTTCCTCTGCACAATCTCTAATCCAGAGAGCATCCTGCTGAATCCCCTCTACACCCTCTCTAATCCAGACAGCATCCTGGTGAATCTCCTCTGCACCCTCTCTAATCCAGGCAGCATCCTGGTGAATCTATCTGCACCCTCTCTAATCCAGGCAGCTTCCTGGTGAATTTCCTCTGCACCATCTCTAATCCAGAGAGCATCCTGCTGAATCCCCTCTACACCCTCTCTAATCCAGACAGCATCCCAGTAAATCTCCTCTGCACGCTCTCTAATCCAGTCAGCATCATGGTCAATCTCCTGTGCTTCCCCTTTAATCCAGACAGTCTCCTGATGAATCTCCTCTACACTCTGTCTAATCCAGTGAGCATCCTGGTGAATCTTCTCTACCCCCTCTCTAATCCAGACAGCATCCTGGTGAATCTTCTCTGCCCCCTCTCTAATCCAGACAGCATCCTGGTGAATCTCCTCTGCACCCTCTCCAATCCAGGCAGCGTCCTGGTGAATCCCCTCTGCACGCTCTCTAATCCAGACAGCGTCCTGGTGAATCTCCTCTGCACCCTCTCTAATCCAGACATCATCCTGGTGAATCTCCTCTGCACCCTCTCTAATCCAGACATCATCCTGGTGAATCTCCTCTGCACCCTCTCTAATTTAGACAGCACCCTGGTGAATCTCTGCACCCTCTCTCATCCAGGCAGCACCCTGGTGAATCTACTCTGCACCCACTCTAATCCGGACAGCATCCTGGTGAATCTCCTCTGCACCGTCTCGAATCGAGGCAGCATCCTGGTGAATCTCCTCTGCACCGTCTCTAATCCAGTCAGCTTCCTGGAGAATCTCCTCTGCATCCTCTCTAATCCAGGCAGCATCCTGGAGAATCTCCTCTGCACCCTCTCTAATCCAGACAGCATCCTGGAGAATCTCCTCTGCATCCTCTCTAATCCAGGCAGCATCCTGGTGAATCTCCTCTGCTCCCTCTCTAATCCAGGCAGCATCCTGGAGAATTTCCTCTGCACCCTCTCTAATCCAGACAGATTCCTGGTGAATTTCCTCTGCACCCTCTCTAATCCAGACATCATCCTTGTGAATCTCCTCTGCACCCTCTCTAATCCAGACATCATCCTGGTGAATCTCCTCTGCACCCTCTCTAATTTAGACAGCACCCTGGTGAATCTCTGCACCCTCTCTCATCCAGGCAGCACCCTGGTGAATCTACTCTGCACCCACTCTAATCCGGACAGCATCCTGGTGAATCTCCTCTGCACCGTCTCGAATCGAGGCAGCATCCTGGTGAATCTCCTCTGCACCGTCTCTAATCCAGTCAGCTTCCTGGAGAATCTCCTCTGCATCCTCTCTAATCCAGGCAGCATCCTGGAGAATCTCCTCTGCACCCTCTCTAATCCAGACAGCATCCTGGAGAATCTCCTCTGCATCCTCTCTAATCCAGGCAGCATCCTGGTGAATCTCCTCTGCTCCCTCTCTAATCCAGGCAGCATCCTGGAGAATTTCCTCTGCACCCTCTCTAATCCAGACAGATTCCTGGTGAATTTCCTCTGCACCCTCTCTAATCCAGGCAGCGTCCTGGTGAATCCCCTCTGCACCCTCTCTAATACAGTCAGCGTCCTGGTGAATCTCCTCGGCACCCTCTCTAATCCAGACAGCGTCCTGGTGAATCTCCTCTGCACCCTCTCTCATCCAGGCAGCACCCTGGTGAATCTCCTCTGCACCCACTCTAATCCGGATAGCATCCTGGTGAATCTCCTCTACACCCTCACGAATCCAGGCAGCATCCTGGTGAATCTCCTTTGCACCCTCTCTAATCCAGACAGCATCCTGGTGAATCTCCTCTGCACCCTCTCTAATCCAGGCAGCATCCTTGTGAATCTATCTGCACCCTCTCTAATCGAGGCAGCACCCTGGTGAATCTCCTCTGCACCTTCTCTAATCCAGGCAGCATCCTGGTGATTCTCCTCTGCACCCTCTCTAATCCAGTCAGCACCCTCGTGAATCTCCTCTGCACCCTCTCTAATCCAGACTGCATCCTGGTGAATCTCCTCTGCACCCTCTCTAATCCAGGCAGCAGACTGGCTAATTTCCTCTGCAGCCTCTCTAATCCAGGCAGCATCCTGGTGACTCCCCTCTGCACCTTCTCTAATCCAGTCAGCATCCTGGTGAATCTCCTCGGCACCCTCTGTAATCCAGACAGCGTCCTGGTGAATCTCCTCTGCACCCTCTCTCATCCAGGCAGCACCCTGGTGAATCTCCTCTGCACACACTCTAATCAGGATAGCATCCTGGTGAATCTCCTCTGCACCCTCTCGAATCCAGGCAGCATCCTGGTGTATCTCCTTTGCAACCTCTCTAATCCAGACAGCATCCTGGTGAATCTCCTCTGCACCCTCTCTAATCCAGGCAGCATCCTGGTGAATCTCCTCTGCACCCTCTCTAATCCAGGCACTATCCTTGTGAATCTATCTGCACCCTCTCTAATCCAGGCAGCACCCTGGTGAATCTCCTCTGCACCATCTCTAATCCAGGCACTATCCTTGTGAATCTATCTGCACCCTCTCTAATCCAGGCAGCATACTGGTGAATTTCCTCTGCACCCTCTCTAATCCAGAGAGCATCCTGCGGAATCCCCTCTGCACCCTCCCTAATCCAGACAGCATCCTGGTGAATCTCCTCTGCACCCTCTCTAATCCAGGCAGCATCCTGGTGAATCTCCTCTGCACCCTCTCTAATCCAGGCACTATCCTTGTGAATCTATCTGCACCCTCTCTAATCCAGGCAGCACCCTGGTGAATCTCCTCTGCACCATCTCTAATCCAGGCACTATCCTTGTGAATCTATCTGCACCCTCTCTAATCCAGGCAGCATCCTGGTGAATTTCCTCTGCACCATCTCTAATCCAGAGAGCATCCTGCTGAATCCCCTCTACACCCTCTCTAATCCAGACAGCATCCCAGTAAATCTCCTCTGCACCCTCTCTAATCCAGACATCATCCTGGTGAATCTCCTCTGCACCCTCTCTAATCCAGACAGCACCCTGGTGAATCTCTGCACCCTCTCTCATCCAGGCAGCACCCTGGTGAATCTACTCTGCACCCACTCTAATCCGGATAGCATCCTGGTGAATCTCCTCTGCACCGTCTCGAATCGAGGCAGCATCCTGGTGAATCTCCTCTGCACCCTCTCTAATCCAGTCAGCGTCCTGGAGAATCTCCTCTGCATCCTCTCTAATCCAGGCAGCATCCTGGTGAATCTCCTCTGCACCCTCTCTAATCTAGACAGCATCCTTGTGAATCTCCTCTGCACCCTTTCTAATCCAGGCAGCATCTTGGTGAATCTCCCCTGCACCGGCTCTAATCCAGGCATCATCCTGGTGAATCTCCTCTGCTCCCTCTCTAATCCAAGCAGCATCCTGTTGAATCTCCTCTGCACTCTCTCTAATCCAGGCAGCATTCTGGTGAATCTCCTGTGCACCCTCTCTAATCCAAGCAGCATCCTGGTGAATCTCCTCTGCACCCTCTCTAATCCAGGCAGCATCCTGGTGAATCCCCTCTGCTCCCTCTCTAATCCAGACAGCTTCCTTGTGAAACTCCTCTGCACCCTTTCTAATCCAGGCAGCATCCTGGTGAATCTCCTCTGCTCCCTCCCTAATCCAGGCAGCATCTTGGTGAATCTCCCCTGCACACTCTAATCCAGGCATCATAATGGTGAATCTCCTCTGCTCCCTCTCTAATCCAGGCAGCATCCTGTTGAATCTCCTCTGCACTCTCTCTAATCCAGATAGCATCCTGGTAAATCTCCTTTGCACCCTCTCTAATCCAGGCAGCATCCTGGTGAATCCCCTCTGCACCCTCTCTAATCCAGTCAGCGTCCTGGTGAATCTCCTCGGCACCCTCTCTAATCCAGACAGCGTCCTGGTGAATCTCCTCTGCACCCTCTCTAATCCAGACGGCATCCTGGTGAATCTCCTCTGCGCCCTCTCTAATCCAGGCAGCGTCCTGGTGTATCCCCTCTGCACCCTCTCTAATCCAGACAGCGTCCTGTTGAATCTCCTCTGCACCCTCTCTAATCCAGACAGCATCCTGGTGAATCTCCTCGGCACCCACTCTAATCCAGACAGTGTCCTGGTGAATCTCCTTTGCACCCTCTCTAATCCAGACAGCATCCTGGTGAATCACCTCTGCACCCTCTCTAATCCAGGCAGCATCCTTGTGAATCTTTCTGCACCCTCTCTAATCCAGGCAGCACCCTGGTGAATCTCCTCTGCACCCTCTCTAATCCAGACAGCATCCTGGTGAATCTCCTCTGCACCCTCTCTAATCCAGACAGCATCCTGGTGAATCTCCTCTGCACCCTATCTAATCCAGGCAGCATCCTGGTGAATCTCCTCTGCACTCTCTCTAATCCAGACAGCATCCTGGTGAATCTCCTCTGCACCTTCCCAAATCCAGGCAGCATCCTGGTGAATTTACTCTGCACCCTCTCTAATCCTGGCAGCATCCTGGTGAATTTCCTCTGCACCATCTCTAATCCAGAGAGCATCCTGGTGAATCTCCTGTGCACCCTCTATAATCCAGACAGCATCCCAGTAAATCTCCTCTGCACCCTCTCTAATCCAGGCAGCATCCTGGTAAATCTCCTGTGCACCCTCTATAATCCAGACAGCATCCCAGTAAATCTCCTCTGCACCCTCTCTAATCCAGACAGCATCCTGGTGAATCTCCTCTGCACCCTCTCTGATCCAGGCAGATTCCTGGTGAATTTCCTCTGCACCCACACTAATCCGGATAGCATCCTGGAGAATCTCCTCTGCACCCTCTCCAATCCAGGCAGCGTCCTGGTGAATCTCCTTTCCTCCCTCTCTAATCCAGACAAAACCCTGGTGAATCTCCTATGCACCCTTTCTAATCCAGGCAGCATCTTTGTGAATCTATCTGCACCCTCTCTAATCCAGGCAGCACCCTGGTGATGCTCCTCTGCACCCTCTCTAATCCAGACAGCATCCTGGTGATTCTCCTCTGCACCCTGTCTAATCCAGGCAGCATCCTGGTGAATCTTCTCTGCCCCCTCGCTAATCCAGACAGCATCCTGGTGAATCTTCTCTGCCCCCTCTCTAATCCAGACAGCATCCTCGTGAATCTCCTCTGCACCCTCTCCAATCCAGGCAGTGTCCTGGTGAATCCCCTCTGCACGCTCTCTAATCCAGACGGCATCCTGGTGAATCTCCTCTGCACCCTCTCTAATTCAGACAGCATCCTGGTGATTCTCCTCTGCACCATCTCTAATCCAGACAGCATCCTGGTGATTCTCCTCAGCACCCTGTCTAATCCAGGCAGCATCCTGGTGAATCTTCTCTGCCCCCTCTCTAATCCAGACAGCATCCTGGTGAATCTTCTCTGCCCCCTCTCTAATCCAGACAGCATCCTGGTGAATCTCCTATGCACCCTCTCCAATCCAGGCAGCGTCCTGGTGAATCTTTTCTGCACCCTTTCTAATCCTGACAGCATCCTGGTGAATCTCCTCTGCACCCTCTCTAATCCAGACAGCACCCTGTTGAATCTCTCTGCACCCTCTCTGTTCCGTATAGCATCCTGGTGAATCTCCTCTGCACCCTCTCTAATCCGGATAGCTTCCTGGTGAATCTCCTCTGCACCCTCTCTATTCCGGATAGCATCCTGGTGAATTTCCTCTGCACCCTCTCTAATCCAGGCAGCATCCTGGTGAATCTTCTCTGCCCCCTCGCTAATCCAGACAGCATCCTGGTGAATCTTCTCTGCCCCCTCTCTAATTCAGGCAGCATCCTGGTGAATCTCCTCTGCACCCTCTCTAATCCAGACAGCATCCTGGTGAATCTCCACTGCACCCTCTCTAATCCAGACAGCATCCTGGTGAATCTCCTCTGCAACCTCTCTAATCCAGACAGCATCCTGGTGAATCTCCTCTGCACCCTCTCTAATCCAGACAGCATCCTAGTGAATCTCCTCTGCACCCTCTCTAATCCAGGCAGCATCTTGGTAAGTCTCCTCTGCACCCTCTCTCATCCATGCAGCATCCTGGTGAATCTCCTCTGCACCCTCTCTCATCCAGGCAGCATCCTGGTGATGCTCCTCTGCACCCTCTCTAATCCAGACAGCATCCTGGTGATTCTCCTCTGCACCCTGTCTAATCCAGGCAGCATCCTGGTGAATCTTCTCTGCCCCCTCGCTAATCCAGACAGCATCCTGGTGAATCTTCTCTGCCCCCTCTCTAATCCAGACAGCATCCTGGTGATTCTCCTCTGCACCCTGTCTAATCCAGGCAGCATCCTGGTGAATCTCCTCTGCACCCTCTCCAATCCAGGCAGTGTCCTGGTGAATCCCCTCTGCACGCTCTCTAATCCAGACGGCATCCTGGTGAATCTCCTCTGCACCCTCTCTAATTCAGACAGCATCCTGGTGATTCTCCTCTGCACCATCTCTAATCCAGACAGCATCCTGGTGATTCTCCTCAGCACCCTGTCTAATCCAGGCAGCATCCTGGTGAATCTTCTCTGCCCCCTCTCTAATCCAGACAGCATCCTGGTGAATCTTCTCTGCCCCCTCTCTAATCCAGACAGCATCCTGGTGAATCTTTTCTACACCCTTTCTAATCCTGACAGCATCCTGGTGAATCTCCTCTGCACCCTCTCTAATCCAGACAGCACCCTGTTGAATCTCTCTGCACCCTCTCTGTTCCGTATAGCATCCTGGTGAATCTCCTCTGCACCCTCTCTAATCCGGATAGCTTCCTGGTGAATCTCCTCTGCACCCTCTCTATTCCGGATAGCATCCTGGTGAATTTCCTCTGCACCCTCTCTAATCCAGGCAGCATCCTGGTGAATCTTCTCTGCCCCCTCGCTAATCCAGACAACATCCTGGTGAATCTCCTCTGCACACTCTCTAATCCAGACAGCATACTGGTGAATCTCCTCTGCACCCTCTCTAATCCAGGCAGCATCCTGGTGAATCTTCTCTGCCCCCTCGCTAATCCAGACAGCATCCTGGTGAATCTTCTCTGCACCCTGTCTAATCCAGGCAGCATCCTGGTGAATCTTCTCTGCCCCCTCTCTAATCCAGACAGCATCCTGGTGAATCTTCTCTGCCCCCTCTCTAATCCAGACAGCATCCTGGTGAATCTCCTATGCACCCTCTCCAATCCAGGCAGCGTCCTGGTGAATCTTTTCTGCACCCTTTCTAATCCTGACAGCATCCTGGTGAATCTCCTCTGCACCCTCTCTAATCCAGACAGCACCCTGTTGAATCTCTCTGCACCCTCTCTGTTCCGTATAGCATCCTGGTGAATCTCCTCTGCACCCTCTCTAATCCGGATAGCTTCCTGGTGAATCTCCTCTGCACCCTCTCTATTCCGGATAGCATCCTGGTGAATTTCCTCTGCACCCTCTCTAATCCAGGCAGCATCCTGGTGAATCTTCTCTGCCCCCTCGCTAATCCAGACAGCATCCTGGTGAATCTTCTCTGCCCCCTCTCTAATTCAGGCAGCATCCTGGTGAATCTCCTCTGCACCCTCTCTAATCCAGACAGCATCCTGGTGAATCTCCTCTGCACCCTCTCTAATCCAGACAGCATCCTGGTGAATCTCCTCTGCACCCTCTCTAATCCAGACAGCATCCTAGTGAATCTCCTCTGCACCCTCTCTAATCCAGGCAGCATCTTGGTAAGTCTCCTCTGCACCCTCTCTCATCCATGCAGCATCCTGGTGAATCTCCTCTGCACCCTCTCTCATCCAGGCAGCATCCTGGTGATGCTCCTCTGCACCCTCTCTAATCCAGACAGCATCCTGGTGATTCTCCTCTGCACCCTGTCTAATCCAGGCAGCATCCTGGTGAATCTTCTCTGCCCCCTCGCTAATCCAGACAGCATCCTGGTGAATCTTCTCTGCCCCCTCTCTAATCCAGACAGCATCCTGGTGTATCTCCTCTGCACCCTCTCCAATCCAGGCAGTGTCCTGGTCAATCCCCTCTGCACGCTCTCTAATCCAGACGGCATCCTGGTGAATCTCCTCTGCACCCTCTCTAATTCAGACAGCATCCTGGTGATTCTCCTCTGCACCCTCTCTAATCCAGGCAGCATCCTGGTGAATCTCCTCTGCACCCTCTCTAATCCAGGCAGCATCCTGGTGATTCTCCTCAGCACCCTGTCTAATCCAGGCAGCATCCTGGTGAATCTTCTCTGCCCCCTCTCTAATCCAGACAGCATCCTGGTGAATCTTCTCTGCCCCCTCTCTAATCCAGACAGCATCCTGGTGAATCTCCTCTGCACCCTCTCCAATCCAGGCAGCGTCCTGGTGAATCTTTTCTGCACCCTTTCTAATCCTGACAGCATCCTGGTGAATCTCCTCTGCACCCTCTCTAATCCAGACAGCACCCTGTTGAATCTCTCTGCACCCTCTCTAATCCAGGCAGCACCCTGGTGAATCTCCTCTGCACCATCTCTATTCCGTATAGCATCCTGGTGAATCTCCTCTGCACCCTCTCTAATCCGGATAGCATCCTGGTGAATCTCCTCTGCACCCTCTCTATTCCGTATAGCATCCTGGTGAATCTCCTCTGCACCCTCTCTAATCCGGATAGCATCCTGCTGAATCTTCTCTGCACCCTCTCTATTCCGGATAGCATCCTGGTGAATCTCCTCTGCACCCTCTCTAATCCAGACAGCATCCTGGTGAATCTCATCTGCACCCTCTCTAATCCAGACAGCATCCTGGTGAATCTCCTCTGCACCCTCTCTAATCCAGACAGCATCCTAGTGAATCTCCTCTGCACCCTCTCTAATCCAGGCAGCATCTTGGTAAGTCTCCTCTGCACCCTCTCTCATCCATGCAGCATCCTGGTGAATCTCCTCTGCACCCTCTCTAATCCAGTCAGCGTCCTGGTGAAACTCCTCGGCACCCTCTCTAATCCAGACAGCGTCCTGGTGAATCTCCTCTGCACCCTCTCTAATCCAGACAGCATCCTGGTGAATCTCCTCTGCACCCTCTCTAATCCAGGCAGCGTCCTGGTGAATCCCCTCTGCACGCTCTCTAATCCAGACAGCGTCCTGGTGAATCTCCTCTGCACCCTCTCTAATCCAGACAGCATCCTGGTGAATCTCCTCGGCACCCACTCTAATCCAGACAGCGTCCTGGTGAATCTCCTCTGCACCCTCTCTCATCCAGGCAGCACCCTGGTGAATCTCTTCTGCACCCACTCTAATCCGGATAGCATCCTGGTGAATCTCCTCTGCAGCCTCTCGAATCCAGGCAGCATCCTGGTGAATCTCCTTTGCACCCTCTCTAATCCAGACAGCATCCTGGTGAATCACCTCTGCACCCTCTCTAATCCAGGCAGCATCCTTGTGAATCTATCTGCACACTCTCTAATCCAGGCAGCACCCTGGTGAATCTCCTCTGCACCCTCTCTAATCCAGACAGCATCCTGGTGAATCTCCTCTGCACCCTCTCTAATCCGGACAGCATCCTGGTGAATCTCCTCTGCACGTTCTCTAATACTGGCAGCATCCTGGTGAATTTCCTCTGCACCATCTATAATCCAGACAGCATCCCAGTAAATCTCCTCTGCACCCTCTCTAATCCAGGCAGCATCCTGGTAAATCTCCTGTGCACCTTCTATAATCCAGACAGCATCCCAGTAAATCTCCTCTGCACCCTCTCTAATCCAGACAGCATCCTGGTGAATCTCCTCTGCACCCTCTCTGATCCAGGCAGATTCCTGGTGAATTTCCTCTGCACCCACTCTAATCCGGATAGCATCCTGGTGAATCTCCTCTGCAACCTCTCCAATCCAGGCAGCGTCCTGGTGAATCTCCTTTGCACCCTCTCTAATCCAGACAGCATCCTAGTGAATCTCCTCTGTACCCTTTCTAATCCAGGCAGCATCCTTGTGAATCTATCTGCACCCTCTCTAATCCAGGCAGCACCCTGGTGAATCTCCTCTGCACCCTCTCTAATCCAGACAGCATCCTGGTGAATCTCCTCTGCACCCTCTCTAATCCAGGCAGCATCCTGGTGAATCTCCTCTGCACCCTCTCTAATCCAGGCAGCATCCTGGTGAATCTCCTCTGCACCCTCTCTAATCCAGACAGCACCCTGGTGAATCTCTCTGCACCCTCTCTAATCCAGGCAGCATCCTGGTGAATCTCCACTGCACCCTCTCTAATCCGGATAGCATCCTGGTGAATCTCTTCTGCACCCTCTCTAATCCAGACAGCATCCTGGTGAATCTCCTCTGCACCCTCTCTCATCCAGGCAGCATCATGGTGAATCTCCACTGCACCCTCTCTAATCCGGATAGCATCCTGGTGAATCTCTTCTGCACCCTCTCTAATCCAGACAGCATCCTGGTGAATCTCCTCTGCACCCTCTCTCATCCAGGCAGCATCCTGGTGAATCTCCTCTGCACCCTCTCCAATCCAGTCAGCGTCCTGGTGAATCTCCTCTGCACCCTCTCTAATCCAGACAGCATCCTGGTGAATCTCCTCTGCACCCTCTCTAATCCAGACAGCATCCTAGTGAAACTCCGCTGCACCCTCCCTAATCCAGACAGCATCCTGGTGAATCTCCTCTGCACCCTCTCTAATCCAGACAGCATCCTAGTGAATCTCCTCTGCACCCTCTCTAATCCAGGCAGCATTCTGGTAAGTCTGCTCTGCACCCTCTCTCATCCAGGCAGCATCCTGGTGAATCTCCTCTGCACCCTCTCCAATCCAGTCAGCTTCCTGGTGAATCTCCTCTGCACCCTCTCTAATCCAGAGAGCATCCTGGTGAATCTCCTCTGCACCCTCTCTAATCCAGACAGCATCCTGGTGAATCTCCTCTGCACCCTCTCTAATCCAGACAGCATCCTGGTGAATCTCCTGTGCACCCTCTCTAATCCAGACAGCATCCTGGTGAATCTCCACTGCACCCTCTCTAATCCAGGCTGCATCCTGGTGAATCTCCTCTGCACCCTCTCTAATCCAGGCAGCATCCTGGTGAATTTCCTCTCCACCCTCTCTGATCCAGGCAGCATCCTGGTTAATCTCCTCTGCACACTCTCCGATCCAGGCAGCATCCTGCTGAATCTCCTCTGCACACTCTCTAATCCAGACAGCATCCTGGTGAATCTCCTCTGCACCCTCTCAAATCCAGGCAGCATCCTGGAGAATCTCCTCTGCACCCTCTCTAATCCGGATAGCATCCTGGTGAATCTCCTCTGCACCCTCTCTATTCCGGATAGCATCCTGGTGAATCTCCTCTGCACCCTCTCTAATCCAGGCAGCATCCTGGTGAATCTCCTCTGCACCCTCTCTATTCCGGATAGCATCCTGGTGAATCTCCTCTGCACCCTCTCTAATCCAGGCAGCATCCTGGTGAATCTCCTCTGCACCCTCTCTATTCCGGACAGCATCCTAGTGAATCTCCTCTGCACACTCTCTAATCCGGATAGCATCCTGGTGAATCTCCTCTGCACCCTCTCTAATCCAGGCAGCATCCTGGTGAATCTCCTCTGCACCCTCTCTAATCCTGACAGCATCCTAGTGAATCTCCTCTGCACCCTCTCTAATCCAGGCAGCATCTTGGTAAGTCTCCTCTGCACCCTCTCTCATCCATGCAGCATCCTGGTGAATCTCCTCTGCACCCTCTCCAATCCAGGCAGCGTCCTGGTGAATCTCCTCTGCACCCTCTCTATTCTGGACAGCATCCTAGTGAATCTCCTCTGCACACTCTCTAATCCGGATAGCATCCTGGTGAATCTCCTCTGCACCCTCTCTAATCCAGGCAGCATCCTGGTGAATCTCCTCTGCACCCTCTCTAATCCTGACAGCATCCTAGTGAATCTCCTCTGCACCCTCTCTAATCCAGGCAGCATCTTAGTAAGTCTCCTCTGCACCCTCTCTCATCCATGCAGCATCCTGGTGAATCTCCTCTGCACCCTCTCCAATCCAGGCAGCGTCCTGGTGAATCTCCTCTGCACCCTCTCTAATCCAGACAGCATCCTGGTGAATCTCCTCTGCACCCTCTCTAATCCAGACAGCACCCTGGTGAATCTCCTCTGCACCCTCTCTAATCCAGACAGCATCCTGGAGAATCTCCTCTGCACCCTCTCTAATCCAGGCAGCATCCTGGTGAATCTCCTCTGCACCCTCTCTATTCCGGATAGCATCCTGGTGAATCTCCTCTGCACCCTCAATATTCAGGATAGCGTCCTGGTGAATCTCCTCTGCACCCTCTCTAATCCAGACAGCATCCTGGTGAATCTCCTCTGCACCCTCTCTAATCCAGGCAGCATCCTGGTGAATCTCCTCTGCACCCTCTCTAATCCAGACAGCACCCTGGTGAATCTCTCTGCACCCTCTCTAATCCAGGCAGCATCCTGGTGAATCTCCACTGCACCCTCTCTAATCCGGATAGCATCCTGGTGAATCTCTTCTGCACCCTCTCTAATCCAGACAGCATCCTGGTGAATCTCCTCTGCACCCTCTCTCATCCAGGCAGCATCCTGGTGAATCTCCTCTGCACCCTCTCCAATCCAGTCAGCGTCCTGGTGAATCTCCTCTGCACCCTCTCTAATCCAGACAGCATCCTGGTGAATCTCCTCTGCACCCTCTCTAATCCAGACAGCATCCTGGTGAAACTCCGCTGCACCCTCCCTAATCCAGACAGCATCCTGGTGAATCTCCTCTGCACCCTCTCTAATCCAGACAGCATCCTAGTGAATCTCCTCTGCACCCTCTCTAATCCAGGCAGCATTCTGGTAAGTCTCCTCTGCACCCTCTCCAATCCAGTCAGCTTCCTGGTGAATCTCCTCTGCACCCTCTCTAATCCAGAGAGCATCCTGGTGAATCTCCTCTGCACCATCTCTAATCCAGACAGCATCCTGGTGAATCTCCTCTGCACCCTCTCTAATCCAGACAGCATCCTGGTGAATCTCCTGTGCACCCTCTCTAATCCAGACAGCATCCTGGTGAATCTCCACTGCACCCTCTCTAATCCAGGCTGCATCCTGGTGAATCTCCTCTGCACCCTCTCTAATCCAGGCAGCATCCTGGTGAATTTCCTCTCCACCCTCTCTGATCCAGGCAGCATCCTGGTTAATCTCCTCTGCACCCTCTCCGATCCAGGCAGCATCCTGCTGAATCTCCTCTGCACACTCTCTAATCCAGACAGCATCCTGGTGAATCTCCTCTGCACCCTCTCAAATCCAGGCAGCATCCTGGAGAATCTCCTCTGCACCCTCTCTAATCCGGATAGCATCCTGGTGAATCTCCTCTGCACCCTCTCTATTCCGGATAGCATCCTGGTGAATCTCCTCTGCACCCTCTCTAATCCAGGCAGCATCCTGGTGAATCTCCTCTGCACCCTCTCTATTCCGGATAGCATCCTGGTGAATCTCCTCTGCACCCTCTCTAATCCAGGCAGCATCCTGGTGAATCTCCTCTGCACCCTCTCTATTCCGGACAGCATCCTAGTGAATCTCCTCTGCACACTCTCTAATCCGGATAGCATCCTGGTGAATCTCCTCTGCACCCTCTCTAATCCAGGCAGCATCCTGGTGAATCTCCTCTGCACCCTCTCTAATCCTGACAGCATCCTAGTGAATCTCCTCTGCACCCTCTCTAATCCAGGCAGCATCTTGGTAAGTCTCCTCTGCACCCTCTCTCATCCATGCAGCATCCTGGTGAATCTCCTCTGCACCCTCTCTAATCCAGTCAGCGTCCTGGTGAATCTCCTCGGCACCCTCTCTAATCCAGACAGCTTCCTGGTGAATCTCCTCTGCATCCTCTCTAATCCAGACAGCATCCTGGTGAATCTCCTCTGCACCCTCTCTAATCCAGGCAGCGTCCTGGTGAATCCCCGCTGCACGCTCTCTAATCCAGACAGCGTCCTGGTGAATCTCCTCTGCACCCTCTCTAATCCAGACAGCATCCTGGTGAATCTCCTCGGCACCCACTCTAATCCAGACAGCGTCCTGGTGAATCTCCTCTGCACCCTCTCTCATCCAGGCAGCACCCTGGTGAATCTCTTCTGCACCCACTCTAATCCGGATAGCATCCTGGTGAATCTCCTCTGCACCCTCTCTAATCCAGGCAGCACCCTGGTGAATCTCCTATGCACCCTCTCTAATCCAGACAGCATCCTGGTGAATCTCCTCTGCACCCTCTCTAATCCGGACAGCATCCTGGTGAATCTCCTCTGCACGTTCTCTAATCCTGGCAGCATCCTGGTGAATTTCCTCTGCACCATCTATAATCCAGAGAGCATCCTGGTGAATCTCCTGTGCACCCTCTATAATCCAGACAGCATCCCAGTAAATCTCCTCTGCACCCTCTCTAATCCAGGCCGCATCCTGGTAAATCTCCTGTGCACCTTCTATAATCCAGACAGCATCCTGGTGAATCTCCTCGGCACCCACTCTAATCCAGACAGCGTCCTGGTGAATCTCCTCTGCACCCTCTCTCATCCAGGCAGCACCCTGGTGAATCTCTTCTGCACCCACTCTAATCCGGATAGCATCCTGGTGAATCTCCTCTGCAGCCTCTCGAATCCAGGCAGCATCCTGGTGAATCTCCTTTGCACCCTCTCTAATCCAGACAGCATCCTGGTGAATCACCTCTGCACCCTCTCTAATCCAGGCAGCATCCTTGTGAATCTATCTGCACCCTCTCTAATCCAGGCAGCACCCTGGTGAATCTCCTATGCACCCTCTCTAATCCAGACAGCATCCTGGTGAATCTCCTCTGCACCCTCTCTAATCCGGACAGCATCCTGGTGAATCTCCTCTGCACTTTCTCTAATCCTGGCAGCATCCTGGTGAATTTCCTCTGCACCATCTATAATCCAGAGAGCATCCTGGTGAATCTCCTGTGCACCCTCTATAATCCAGACAGCATCCCAGTAAATCTCCTCTGCACCCTCTCTAATCCAGGCAGCATCCTGGTAAATCTCCTGTGCACCTTCTATAATCCAGACAGCATCCCAGTAAATCTCCTCTGCACCCTCTCTAATCCAGACAGCATCCTGGTGAATCTCCTCTGCACCCTCTCTGATCCAGGCAGATTCCTGGTGAATTTCCTCTGCACCCACTCTAATCCGCATAGCATCCTGGTGAATCTCCTCTGCACCCTCTCCAATCCAGGCAGCATCCTGGTGAATCTTCTCTGCCCCCTCACTAATCCAGACAGCATCCTGGTGAATCTTCTCTGCCCCCTCTCTAATCCAGACAGCATCCTGGTGAATCTCCTCTGCACCCTCTCCAATCCAGGCAGCGTCCTGGTGAATCCCCTCTGCACGCTCTCTAATCCAGACGGCATCCTGGTGAATCTCCTCTGCACCCTCTCTAATTCAGACAGCATCCTGGTGATTCTCCTCTGCACCCTCTCTAATCCAGACAGCATCCTGGTGATTCTCCTCAGCACCCTGTCTAATCCAGGCAGCATCCTGGTGAATCTTCTCTGCCCCCTCTCTAATCCAGACAGCATCCTGGTGAATCTTCTCTGCCCCCTCTCTAATCCAGACAGCATCCTGGTGAATCTCCTCTGCACCCTCTCCAATCCAGGCAGCGTCCTGGTGAATCTCCTCTGCACCCTCTCTAGTCCAGGCTGCATCCTGGTGAATCTCCTCTGCACCCTCTCTAATCCAGACAGCATCCTGGTGAATCTCCTCTGCACCCTCTCTAATCCGGATAGCATCCTGGTGAATCTCCTCTGCACCCTCTCTATTCCGGATAGCATCCTGGTGAATCTCCTCTGCACCCTCTCTAATCCGGACAGCGTCCTGGTGAATCTCCTCTGCACCCTCTCTAATCCAGACAGCATCCTGGTGAATCTCCTCTGCACCCTCTCTAATCCAGGCAGCATTCTGGTGAATCTCCTCTGCACCCTCTCTAATCCAGACATCACCCTGGTGAATCTCTCTGCACCCTCTCTAATCCAGGCAGCATCCTGGTGAATCTCTACTGCACCCTCTCTAATCCGGATAGCATCCTGGTGAATCTCCTCTGCACCCTCTCCAATCCAGTCAGCGTCCTGGTGAATCTCCTCTGCACCCTCTCTAATCCAGGCAGCATTCTTGTAAGTCTGCTCTGCACCCTCTCTCATCCAGGCAGCATCCTGGTGAATCTCCTGTGCACCCTCTCCAATCCAGTCAGCGTCCTGGTGAATCTCCTCTGCACCCTCTCTAATCCAGACAGCATCCTGGTGAATCTCCTCTGCACCCTCTCTAATCCAGACAGCATCCTGGTGAATCTCCTCTGCACCCTCTCTAATCCAGACAGCATCCTGGTGAATCTCCTCTGCACCCTCTCTAATCCAGGCAGCATCCTGGTGAATCTCCTGTGCACCCTCTCTAATCCAGACAGCATCCTGGTGAATCTCCACTGCACCCTCTCTAATCCAGGCTGCATCCTGGTGAATCTCCTCTGCACCCTCTCTAATCCAGGCAGCATCCTGGTGAATCTCCTCTGCACCCTCTCTGATCCAGGCAGCATCCTGGTTAATCTCCTCTGCACCCTCTCTGATCCAGGCAGCATCCTGCTGAATCTCCTCTGCACACTCTCTAATCCGGATAGCATCCTGGTGAATCTCCTCTGCACCCTCTCCAATCCAGTCAGCGTCCTGGTGAATCTCCTCTGCACCCTCTCTAATCCAGGCAGCATTCTTGTAAGTCTGCTCTGCACCCTCTCTCATCCAGGCAGCATCCTGGTGAATCTCCTGTGCACCCTCTCCAATCCAGTCAGCGTCCTGGTGAATCTCCTCTGCACCCTCTCTAATCCAGACAGCATCCTGGTGAATCTCCTCTGCACCCTCTCTAATCCAGACAGCATCCTGGTGAATCTCCTCTGCACCCTCTCAAATCCAGGCAGCATCCTGGAGAATCTCCTCTGCACCCTCTCTAATCCGGACAGCGTCCTGGTGAATCTCCTCTGCACCCTCTCTAATCCAGACAGCATCCTGGTGAATCTCCTCTGCACCCTCTCTAATCCAGACAGCATCCTGGTGAATCTCCTGTGCACCCTCTCTAATCCACACAGCACCCTGGTGAATCTCCACTGCACCCTCTCTAATCCAGGCAGCATCCTGGTGAATCTCCTCTGCACCCTCTCTAATCCAGACAGCATCCTGGTGAATCTCCTCTGCACCCTCTCTAATCCAGACAGCATCCTGGTGAATCTCCTCTGCACCCTCTCTAATCCAGGCAGCATCCTGGTGAATCTCCTGTGCACCCTCTCTAATCCAGACAGCATCCTGGTGAATCTCCACTGCACCCTCTCTAATCCAGGCTGCATCCTGGTGAATCTCCTCTGCACCCTCTCTAATCCAGGCAGCATCCTGGTGAATCTCCTCTGCACCCTCTCTGATCCAGGCAGCATCCTGGTTAATCTCCTCTGCACCCTCTCTGATCCAGGCAGCATCCTGCTGAATCTCCTCTGCACACTCTCTAATCCAGACAGCATCCTGGTGAATCTCCTCTGCACCCTCTCAAATCCAGGCAGCATCCTGGAGAATCTCCTCTGCACCCTCTCTAATCCGGACAGCGTCCTGGTGAATCTCCTCTGCACCCTCTCTAATCCAGACAGCATCCTGGTGAATCTCCTCTGCACCCTCTCTAATCCAGACAGCATCCTGGTGAATCTCCTGTGCACCCTCTCTAATCAACACAGCACCCTGGTGAATCTCCACAGCACCCTCTCTAATCCAGGCAGCATCCTGGTGAATCTCCTCTGCACCCTCTCTAAACCAGACAGCGTCCTGGTGAATCTCCTCTGCACCCTCTCCCATCCAGGCAGCACCCTGGTGAATCTCCTCTGCACCCACTCTAATCCGGATAGCTTCCTGGAGAATCTCCTTTGCACCCTCTCGAAACCAGGCAGCATCCTGGTGAATCTCCTCTGCACCCTCTCTATTCTAGGCAGCATCCTGGTAAATCTATCTGCACCCTCTCTAATCCAGGCAGCACCCTGGTGAATCTCCTCCGCACCCTCTCTAATCCAGGCAGCATCCTGGTGATTCTCCTCTGCACCCTCTCTAATCCAGGCAGCACCCTGGTGAATCTCCTCTGCACCCTCTCTAATCCAGGCAGCATCCTGGTGAATCTCCTCTGCACCCTCTCTAATGCAGACAGCATCTTGGTGAATCCCCTCTGCACCCTCTCTAATCCAGACAGCATCCTTGTGAATCTTCTCTGCCCCCTCTCTAATCCAGACAGCATCCTGGTGAATCTTCTCTGCCCCCTCTCTAATCCAGACAGCACTCTGGTGAATCTCCTCTGCACTCTCTCTAATCCAGACAGCATCCTGTTGAATCTCCTCTGCACCCTCTCTATTCCAGGCAGCATCCAGGTGAATCTCCTCTGCACCCTCTCTAATCCAGACAGCATGCTGGTGAATCTCCTCTGCACCCTCTCTAATCCAGACAGCATCCTGGTGAATCTTCTCTGCCCCCTCTCTAATCCAGACAGCATCCTGGTGAATCTCCTGTGCACCCTCTCTAATCAACACAGCACCCTGGTGAATCTCCACAGCACCCTCTCTAATCCAGGCAGCATCCTGGTGAATCTCCTCTGCACCCTCTCTAAACCAGACAGCGTCCTGGTGAATCTCCTCTGCACCCTCTCCCATCCAGGCAGCACCCTGGTGAATCTCCTCTGCACCCACTCTAATCCGGATAGCTTCCTGGTGAATCTCCTTTGCACCCTCTCGAAACCAGGCAGCATCCTGGTGAATCTCCTCTGCACCCTCTCTATTCTAGGCAGCATCCTGGTAAATCTATCTGCACCCTCTCTAATCCAGGCAGCACCCTGGTGAATCTCCTCCGCACCCTCTCTAATCCAGGCAGCATCCTGGTGATTCTCCTCTGCACCCTCTCTAATCCAGGCAGCACCCTGGTGAATCTCCTCTGCACCCTCTCTAATCCAGACAGCATCCTGGTGAATCTCCTCTGCACCCTCTCTAATGCAGACAGCATCCTGGTGAATCCCCTCTGCACCCTCTCTAATCCAGACAGCATCCTGGTGAATCTTCTCTGCCCCCTCTCTAATCCAGACAGCACTCTGGTGAATCTCCTCTGCACTCTCTCTAATCCAGACAGCATCCTGTTGAATCTCCTCTGCACCCTCTCCAATCCAGGCAGCGTCCTGGTGAATCTCCTCTGCACCCTCTCTATTCTGGACAGCATCCTAGTGAATCTCCTCTGCACACTCTCTAATCCGGATAGCATCCTGGTGAATCTCCTCTGCACCCTCTCTAATCCAGGCAGCATCCTGGTGAATCTCCTCTGCACCCTCTCTAATCCTGACAGCATCCTAGTGAATCTCCTCTGCACCCTCTCTAATCCAGGCAGCATCTTAGTAAGTCTCCTCTGCACCCTCTCTCATCCATGCAGCATCCTGGTGAATCTCCTCTGCACCCTCTCCAATCCAGGCAGCGTCCTGGTGAATCTCCTCTGCACCCTCTCTAATCCATACAGCATCCTGGTGAATCTCCTCTGCACCCTCTCTAATCCAGACAGCACCCTGGTGAATCTCCTCTGCACCCTCTCTAATCCAGACAGCATCCTGGAGAATCTCCTCTGCACCCTCTCTAATCCAGGCAGCATCCTGGTGAATCTCCTCTGCACCCTCTCTATTCCGGATAGCATCCTGGTGAATCTCCTCTGCACCCTCAATATTCAGGATAGCGTCCTGGTGAATCTCCTCTGCACCCTCTCTAATCCAGACAGCATCCTGGTGAATCTCCTCTGCACCCTCTCTAATCCAGGCAGCATCCTGGTGAATCTCCTCTGCCCCCTCTCTAATCCAGACAGCACCCTGGTGAATCTCTCTGCACCCTCTCTAATCCAGGCAGCATCCTGGTGAATCTCCACTGCACCCTCTCTAATCCGGATAGCATCCTGGTGAATCTCTTCTGCACCCTCTCTAATCCAGACAGCATCCTGGTGAATCTCCTCTGCACCCTCTCTAATCCAGACAGCATCCTGGTGAAACTCCGCTGCACCCTCCCTAATCCAGACAGCATCCTGGTGAATCTCCTCTGCACCCTCTCTAATCCAGACAGCATCCTAGTGAATCTCCTCTGCACCCTCTCTCATCCAGGCAGCATCCTGGTGAATCTCCTCTGCACCCTCTCCAATCCAGTCAGCTTCCTGGTGAATCTCCTCTGCACCCTCTCTAATCCAGAGAGCATCCTGGTGAATCTCCTCTGCACCATCTCTAATCCAGACAGCATCCTGGTGAATCTCCTCTGCACCCTCTCTAATCCAGACAGCATCCTGGTGAATCTCCTGTGCACCCTCTCTAATCCAGACAGCATCCTGGTGAATCTCCACTGCACCCTCTCTAATGCAGGCTGCATCCTGGTGAATCTCCTCTGCACCCTCTCTAATCCAGGCAGCATCCTGGTGAATTTCCTCTCCACCCTCTCTGATCCAGGCAGCATCCTGGTTAATCTCCTCTGCACCCTCTCCGATCCAGGCAGCATCCTGCTGAATCTCCTCTGCACACTCTCTAATCCAGACAGCATCCTGGTGAATCTCCTCTGCACCCTCTCAAATCCAGGCAGCATCCTGGAGAATCTCCTCTGCACCCTCTCTAATCCGGATAGCATCCTGGTGAATCTCCTCTGCACCCTCTCTATTCCGGATAGCATCCTGGTGAATCTCCTCTGCACCCTCTCTAATCCAGGCAGCATCCTGGTGAATCTCCTCTGCACCCTCTCTATTCCGGATAGCATCCTGGTGAATCTCCTCTGCACCCTCTCTAATCCAGGCAGCATCCTGGTGAATCTCCTCTGCACCCTCTCTATTCCGGACAGCATCCTAGTGAATCTCCTCTGCACACTCTCTAATCCGGATAGCATCCTGGTGAATCTCCTCTGCACCCTCTCTAATCCAGGCAGCATCCTGGTGAATCTCCTCTGCACCCTCTCTAATCCTGACAGCATCCTAGTGAATCTCCTCTGCACCCTCTCTAATCCAGGCAGCATCTTGGTAAGTCTCCTCTGCACCCTGTCTCATCCATGCAGCATCCTGGTGAATCTCCTCTGCACCCTCTCTAATCCAGTCAGCGTCCTGGTGAATCTCCTCGGCACCCTCTCTAATCCAGACAGCTTCCTGGTGAATCTCCTCTGCATCCTCTCTAATCCAGACAGCATCCTGGTGAATCTCCTCTGCACCCTCTCTAATCCAGGCAGCGTCCTGGTGAATCCCCGCTGCACGCTCTCTAATCCAGACAGCGTCCTGGTGAATCTCCTCTGCACCATCTCTAATCCAGACAGCATCCTGGTGAATCTCCTCGGCACCCACTCTAATCCAGACAGCGTCCTGGTGAATCTCCTCTGCACCCTCTCTCATCCAGGCAGCACCCTGGTGAATCTCTTCTGCACCCACTCTAATCCGGATAGCATCCTGGTGAATCTCCTCTGCACCCTCTCTAATCCAGGCAGCACCCTGGTGAATCTCCTATGCACCCTCTCTAATCCAGACAGCATCCTGGTGAATCTCCTCTGCACCCTCTCTAATCCGGACAGCATCCTGGTGAATCTCCTCTGCACGTTCTCTAATCCTGGCAGCATCCTGGTGAATTTCCTCTGCACCATCTATAATCCAGAGAGCATCCTGGTGAATCTCCTGTGCACCCTCTATAATCCAGACAGCATCCCAGTAAATCTCCTCTGCACCCTCTCTAATCCAGGCCGCATCCTGGTAAATCTCCTGTGCACCTTCTATAATCCAGACAGCATCCTGGTGAATCTCCTCGGCACCCACTCTAATCCAGACAGCGTCCTGGTGAATCTCCTCTGCACCCTCTCTCATCCAGGCAGCACCCTGGTGAATCTCTTCTGCACCCACTCTAATCCGGATAGCATCCTGGTGAATCTCCTCTGCAGCCTCTCGAATCCAGGCAGCATCCTGGTGAATCTCCTTTGCACCCTCTCTAATCCAGACAGCATCCTGGTGAATCACCTCTGCACCCTCTCTAATCCAGGCAGCATCCTTGTGAATCTATCTGCACCCTCTCTAATCCAGGCAGCACCCTGGTGAATCTCCTATGCACCCTCTCTAATCCAGACAGCATCCTGGTGAATCTCCTCTGCACCCTCTCTAATCCGGACAGCATCCTGGTGAATCTCCTCTGCACGTTCTCTAATCCTGGCAGCATCCTGGTGAATTTCCTCTGCACCATCTATAATCCAGAGAGCATCCTGGTGAATCTCCTGTGCACCCTCTATAATCCAGACAGCATCCCAGTAAATCTCCTCTGCACCCTCTCTAATCCAGGCAGCATCCTGGTAAATCTCCTGTGCACCTTCTATAATCCAGACAGCATCCCAGTAAATCTCCTCTGCACCCTCTCTAATCCAGACAGCATCCTGGTGAATCTCCTCTGCACCCTCTCTGATCCAGGCAGATTCCTGGTGAATTTCCTCTGCACCCACTCTAATCCGCATAGCATCCTGGTGAATCTCCTCTGCACCCTCTCCAATCCAGGCAGCATCCTGGTGAATCTTCTCTGCCCCCTCACTAATCCAGACAGCATCCTGGTGAATCTTCTCTGCCCCCTCTCTAATCCAGACAGCATCCTGGTGAATCTCCTCTGCACCCTCTCCAATCCAGGCAGCGTCCTGGTGAATCCCCTCTGCACGCTCTCTAATCCAGACGGCATCCTGGTGAATCTCCTCTGCACCCTCTCTAATTCAGACAGCATCCTGGTGATTCTCCTCTGCACCCTCTCTAATCCAGACAGCATCCTGGTGATTCTCCTCAGCACCCTGTCTAATCCAGGCAGCATCCTGGTGAATCTTCTCTGCCCCCTCTCTAATCCAGACAGCATCCTGGTGAATCTTCTCTGCCCCCTCTCTAATCCAGACAGCATCCTGGTGAATCTCCTCTGCACCCTCTCCAATCCAGGCAGCGTCCTGGTGAATCTCCTCTGCACCCTCTCTAGTCCAGGCTGCATCCTGGTGAATCTCCTCTGCACCCTCTCTAATCCAGACAGCATCCTGGTGAATCTCCTCTGCACCCTCTCTAATCCGGATAGCATCCTGGTGAATCTCCTCTGCACCCTCTCTATTCCGGATAGCATCCTGGTGAATCTCCTCTGCACCCTCTCTAATCCGGACAGCGTCCTGGTGAATCTCCTCTGCACCCTCTCTAATCCAGACAGCATCCTGGTGAATCTCCTCTGCACCCTCTCTAATCCAGGCAGCATTCTGGTGAATCTCCTCTGCACCCTCTCTAATCCAGACATCACCCTGGTGAATCTCTCTGCACCCTCTCTAATCCAGGCAGCATCCTGGTGAATCTCCACTGCACCCTCTATAATCCGGATAGCATCCTGGTGAATCTCCTCTGCACCCTCTCCAATCCAGTCAGCGTCCTGGTGAATCTCCTCTGCACCCTCTCTAATCCAGGCAGCATTCTTGTAAGTCTGCTCTGCACCCTCTCTCATCCAGGCAGCATCCTGGTGAATCTCCTGTGCACCCTCTCCAATCCAGTCAGCGTCCTGGTGAATCTCCTCTGCACCCTCTCTAATCCAGACAGCATCATGGTGAATCTCCTCTGCACCCTCTCTAATCCAGACAGCATCCTGGTGAATCTCCTCTGCACCCTCTCTAATCCAGACAGCATCCTGGTGAATCTCCTCTGCACCCTCTCTAATCCAGGCAGCATCCTGGTGAATCTCCTGTGCACCCTCTCTAATCCAGACAGCATCCTGGTGAATCTCCACTGCACCCTCTCTAATCCAGGCTGCATCCTGGTGAATCTCCTCTGCACCCTCTCTAATCCAGGCAGCATCCTGGTGAATCTCCTCTGCACCCTCTCTGATCCAGGCAGCATCCTGGTTAATCTCCTCTGCACCCTCTCTGATCCAGGCAGCATCCTGCTGAATCTCCTCTGCACACTCTCTAATCCGGATAGCATCCTGGTGAATCTCCTCTGCACCCTCTCCAATCCAGTCAGCGTCCTGGTGAATCTCCTCTGCACCCTCTCTAATCCAGGCAGCATTCTTGTAAGTCTGCTCTGCACCCTCTCTCATCCAGGCAGCATCCTGGTGAATCTCCTGTGCACCCTCTCCAATCCAGTCAGCGTCCTGGTGAATCTCCTCTGCACCCTCTCTAATCCAGACAGCATCCTGGTGAATCTCCTCTGCACCCTCTCTAATCCAGACAGCATCCTGGTGAATCTCCTCTGCACCCTCTCAAATCCAGGCAGCATCCTGGAGAATCTCCTCTGCACCCTCTCTAATCCGGACAGCGTCCTGGTGAATCTCCTCTGCACCCTCTCTAATCCAGACAGCATCCTGGTGAATCTCCTCTGCACCCTCTCTAATCCAGACAGCATCCTGGTGAATCTCCTGTGCACCCTCTCTAATCCACACAGCACCCTGGTGAATCTCCACTGCACCCTCTCTAATCCAGGCAGCATCCTGGTGAATCTCCTCTGCACCCTCTCTAATCCAGACAGCATCCTGGTGAATCTCCTCTGCACCCTCTCTAATCCAGACAGCATCCTGGTGAATCTCCTCTGCACCCTCTCTAATCCAGGCAGCATCCTGGTGAATCTCCTGTGCACCCTCTCTAATCCAGACAGCATCCTGGTGAATCTCCACTGCACCCTCTCTAATCCAGGCTGCATCCTGGTGAATCTCCTCTGCACCCTCTCTAATCCAGGCAGCATCCTGGTGAATCTCCTCTGCACCCTCTCTGATCCAGGCAGCATCCTGGTTAATCTCCTCTGCACCCTCTCTGATCCAGGCAGCATCCTGCTGAATCTCCTCTGCACACTCTCTAATCCAGACAGCATCCTGGTGAATCTCCTCTGCACCCTCTCAAATCCAGGCAGCATCCTGGAGAATCTCCTCTGCACCCTCTCTAATCCGGACAGCGTCCTGGTGAATCTCCTCTGCACCCTCTCTAATCCAGACAGCATCCTGGTGAATCTCCTCTGCACCCTCTCTAATCCAGACAGCATCCTGGTGAATCTCCTGTGCACCCTCTCTAATCAACACAGCACCCTGGTGAATCTCCACAGCACCCTCTCTAATCCAGGCAGCATCCTGGTGAATCTCCTCTGCACCCTCTCTAAACCAGACAGCGTCCTGGTGAATCTCCTCTGCACCCTCTCCCATCCAGGCAGCACCCTGGTGAATCTCCTCTGCACCCACTCTAATCCGGATAGCTTCCTGGAGAATCTCCTTTGCACCCTCTCGAAACCAGGCAGCATCCTGGTGAATCTCCTCTGCACCCTCTCTATTCTAGGCAGCATCCTGGTAAATCTATCTGCACCCTCTCTAATCCAGGCAGCACCCTGGTGAATCTCCTCCGCACCCTCTCTAATCCAGGCAGCATCCTGGTGATTCTCCTCTGCACCCTCTCTAATCCAGGCAGCACCCTGGTGAATCTCCTCTGCACCCTCTCTAATCCAGGCAGCATCCTGGTGAATCTCCTCTGCACCCTCTCTAATCAACACAGCATCTTGGTGAATCCCCTCTGCACCCTCTCTAATCCAGACAGCATCCTTGTGAATCTTCTCTGCCCCCTCTCTAATCCAGACAGCATCCTGGTGAATCTTCTCTGCCCCCTCTCTAATCCAGACAGCACTCTGGTGAATCTCCTCTGCACTCTCTCTAATCCAGACAGCATCCTGTTGAATCTCCTCTGCACCCTCTCTATTCCAGGCAGCATCCAGGTGAATCTCCTCTGCACCCTCTCTAATCCAGACAGCATGCTGGTGAATCTCCTCTGCACCCTCTCTAATCCAGACAGCATCCTGGTGAATCTTCTCTGCCCCCTCTCTAATCCAGACAGCATCCTGGTGAATCTCCTGTGCACCCTCTCTAATCAACACAGCACCCTGGTGAATCTCCACAGCACCCTCTCTAATCCAGGCAGCATCCTGGTGAATCTCCTCTGCACCCTCTCTAAACCAGACAGCGTCCTGGTGAATCTCCTCTGCACCCTCTCCCATCCAGGCAGCACCCTGGTGAATCTCCTCTGCACCCACTCTAATCCGGATAGCTTCCTGGTGAATCTCCTTTGCACCCTCTCGAAACCAGGCAGCATCCTGGTGAATCTCCTCTGCACCCTCTCTATTCTAGGCAGCATCCTGGTAAATCTATCTGCACCCTCTCTAATCCAGGCAGCACCCTGGTGAATCTCCTCCGCACCCTCTCTAATCCAGGCAGCATCCTGGTGATTCTCCTCTGCACCCTCTCTAATCCAGGCAGCACCCTGGTGAATCTCCTCTGCACCCTCTCTAATCCAGACAGCATCCTGGTGAATCTCCTCTGCACCCTCTCTAATGCAGACAGCATCCTGGTGAATCCCCTCTGCACCCTCTCTAATCCAGACAGCATCCTGGTGAATCTTCTCTGCCCCCTCTCTAATCCAGACAGCACTCTGGTGAATCTCCTCTGCACTCTCTCTAATCCAGACAGCATCCTGTTGAATCTCCTCTGCACCCTCTCTATTCCAGGCAGCATCCAGGTGAATCTCCTCTGCACCCTCTCTAATCCAGACAGCATGCTGGTGAATCTCCTCTGCACCCTCTCTAATCCAGACAGCATCCTGGTGAATCTTCTCTGCCCCCTCTCTAATCCAGACAGCACTCTGGTGAATCTCCTCTGCAGTCTCTCTAATCCAGTCAGCATCCTGGTAAATCTCCTCTGCACCCTCTCTAATCCAGGCAGCATCCTAGAGAATCTCGTCTGCACCCTCTCTAATCCAGGAAGCATCCCTCTGAATCTCGTCTGCACCCTCTCTAATCCAGTCAGCATCCTGGTGAATCTCCTCTGCACCCTCTCTGATCCGGGCAGCACCCTGGTGAATTTCCTCTGCACCCTCTCCCATCCAGGCAGCACCCTGGTGAATCTCCTCTGCACCCACTCTAATCCGGATAGCATCCTGGTGAATCTCCTCTGCACCCTCTCGAAACCAGGCAGCATCCTGGTGAATCTCCTCTGCACCCTCTCAAATCCAGGCAGCATCCTGGAGAATCTCCTCTGCACCCTCTCTAATCCGGACAGCGTCCTGGTGAATCTCCTCTGCACCCTCTCTAATCCAGACAGCATCCTGGTGAATCTCCTCTGCACCCTCTCTAATCCAGACAGCATCCTGGTGAATCTCCTGTGCACCCTCTCTAATCAACACAGCACCCTGGTGAATCTCCACAGCACCCTCTCTAATCCAGGCAGCATCCTGGTGAATCTCCTCTGCACCCTCTCTAAACCAGACAGCGTCCTGGTGAATCTCCTCTGCACCCTCTCCCATCCAGGCAGCACCCTGGTGAATCTCCTCTGCACCCACTCTAATCCGGATAGCTTCCTGGTGAATCTCCTCTGCACCCTCTCGAAACCAGGCAGCATCCTGGTGAATCTCCTCTGCACCCTCTCTATTCTAGGCAGCATCCTGGTAAATCTATCTGCACCCTCTCTAATCCAGGCAGCACCCTGGTGAATCTCCTCCGCACCCTCTCTAATCCAGGCAGCATCCTGGTGATTCTCCTCTGCACCCTCTCTAATCCAGGCAGCACCCTGGTGAATCTCCTCTGCACCCTCTCTAATCCAGACAGCATCCTGGTGAATCTCCTCTGCACCCTCTCTAATGCAGACAGCATCCTGGTGAATCCCCTCTGCACCCTCTCTAATCCAGACAGCATCCTTGTGAATCTTCTCTGCCCCCTCTCTAATCCAGACAGCATCCTGGTGAATCTTCTCTGCCCCCTCTCTAATCCAGACAGCACTCTGGTGAATCTCCACTGCACTCTCTCTAATCCAGACAGCATCCTGTTGAATCTCCTCTGCACCCTCTCTATTCCAGGCAGCATCCAGGTGAATCTCCTCTGCACCCTCTCTAATCCAGACAGCATGCTGGTGAATCTCCTCTGCACCCTCTCTAATCCAGGCAGCATCCTGTTGAATCTCCTCTGCACCCTCTCTATTCCAGTCAGCATCCTGGTGAATCTCCTCTGCACCCTCTCTAATCCAGGCAGCATCCTAGAGAATCTCGTCTGCACCCTCTCTAATCCAGGAAGCATCCCTCTGAATCTCGTCTGCACCCTCTCTAATCCAGTCAGCATCCTGGTGAATCTCCTCTGCACCCTCTCTGATCCGGGCAGCACCCTGGTGAATTTCCTCTGCACCCTCTCCCATCCAGGCAGCACCCTGGTGAATCTCCTCTGCACCCACTCTAATCCGGATAGCATCCTGGTGAATCTCCTCTGCACCCTCTCGAAACCAGGCAGCATCCTGGTGAATCTCCTCTGCACCCTCTCTAATCCCGGCAGCATCCTGGTAAATCTGTCTGCACACTCTCTAATCCAGGCAGCACCCTGGTGAATCTCCTCTGCACCCTCTCTAATCCAGACAGCATCCTGGTGAATCTCCTCTGCACCCTCTCTAATCCAGGCAGCAACCTGGTAAATCCCCTCTACAACCTCTCTAATCCAGGCAGCATCCTTGTGAATCCCCTCTGCACCCTCTCTAATCCAGGCAGCATCCTGGTGAATCTCCTTTGCACCCTCTCTAATCCAGACAGCATCTTGGTGATTCTCCTCTGCACCCTCTGTTATCCAGGGAGCATCCTTGTGAATCTATCTGCAACCTCTCTAATCCAGGCAATATCCTGGTGAATCTTCTCTGCACCCTCTCTAATCCAGGCAGCATCCTGGTAAATCTCCTCTGCACCCTCTCTAATCCAGGCAGCATCCTGTTGATTCTCCTCTGCACCCTCTCTAATCCAGGCAGCATCCTGTTGATTCTCCTCTGCACCCTCTCTAATCCAGACAGCATCCTGGTGAATCTCCTCTGCACACTCTCTAATCCAGGCAGCATCCTGGCTAATCTCCTCTGCACACTCTCTAATCCAGGCAGCATCCTGGCTAATCTCCTCTGCACCCACTCTAATCCGGATAGCATCCTGGTGAATCTCCTCTGCACCCTCTCTAATCCAGGCAGCATCCTGGTGAATCTCCTCTGCACCCTCTCCAATCCAGTCAGCATCCTGGTGAATCTCCTCTACAACCTCTCTAATCCAGACAGCGTCCCGGGGAATCTCCTTTGCGCCCTCTCTCATCCAGGCAGCATCCTGGTGAATCTCCTCTGCACCCTCTCTAATCCAGGCAGCATCCTGGTGAATCTCCTCTGCACCCTCTCTAATCCAGTCAGCATACTGGTGAATCTCCTCTACACCCTCTCTGATCCAGGCAGCATCCTGCTGAATCTCCTCTGCACACTCTCTAATCCAGACAGCATCCTGGTGAATCTCCTCTGCACCCTCTCGAATCCAGGCAGCATCCTGGAGAATCTCCTCTGCCCCCTCTCTAATCTGGACAGCGTCCTGGTGAATCTCCTCTGCACCCTCTCTAATCCACACAGCACCCTGGTGAATCTCCACTGCACCCTCTCTAATCCAGGCAGCATCCTAGTGAATCTCCTCTGCACCCTCTCTAATCCAGACAGCGTCCTGGTGAATCTCCTCTGCACCCTCTCCCATCCAGGCAGCACCCTGGTGAATCTCCTCTGCACCCACTCTAATCCGGATAGCATCCTGGTGAATCTCCTCTGCACCCTCTCTAATCCAGACAGCATCCTGGTGAATCTCCTCTGCACCCTCTCGAAACCAGGCAGCATCCTGGTGAATCTCCTCTGCACCCTCTCTAATCCAGGCAGCATCCTGGTAAATCTATCTGCACCCTCTCTAATCCAGGCAGCACCCTGGTGAATCTCCTCTGCACCCTCTCTAATCCAGGCAGCATCCTGGTGATTCTCCTCTGCACCCTCTCTAATCCAGGCAGCACTCTGGTGAATCTCCTCTGCACCCTCTCTAATCCAGACAGCATCCTGGTGAATCTCCTCTGCACCCTCTCTAATCCAGACAGCATCCTGGTGAATCTGCTCTGCACCCTCTCTAATCCAGACAGCATCCTGGTGAATCTTCTCTGCCCCCTCTCTAATCCAGACAGCATGCTTGTGAATCTCCTCTGCCCCCTCTCTAATCCAGACAGCACTCTGGTGAATCTCCTCTGCAGTCTCTCTAATCCAGACAGCATCCTATTGAATCTCCTCTGCACCCTCTCTATTCCAGGAAGCATCCTGGTGAATCTCCTCTGCACCCTCTCTAATCCAGGCAGCATCCTAGAGAATCTCGTCTGCACCCTCTCTAATCCAGGCAGCATCTCTCTGAATCTCCTCTGCACCCTCTCTAATACAGACAGCATCCTGGTGAATCTCCTCTGCACCCTCTCTAATCCGGGCAGCATCCTGGTGAATCTCCTCTGCACCCTCTCTAATCCGGATAGCACCCTGCTGAATCTCCTCTGCGCACTCTCTAATCCAGACAGCATCCTGGTGAATCTCTTCTGCACCCTCTCTAATCCAGACAGCACCCTGCTGAATCTCCTCTGCACCCTCTCTAATCTGGGTGTCATTCTGTTGAATCTCCTCTGCACCCTCTCTAATCCAGGCGGCATCCTGGTAATTCTCCTCTGCACCCTCTCTAATCCAGACAGCATCCTGGCTAATCTCCTCTGCACCCTCTCTAATCCATACAGCATCCTTGTGAATCTCCTCTGCACCCTCTCTAATCCAGGCAGCATCCTGGTGAATCTCTCTGCACCCTCCCTAATCCAAACAGCACCCTGGTGAATCTCCTCTGCACTCTCTCTAATCCAGTCAGCATCCTGGTGAATCTCCTCTGCACCCTCTCTGATCCAGGCAGATTCCTGGTGAATTTCCTCTGCACCCTCTCTAATCCAGGCAGCATCCTGGTAAATCTATCTGCACCCTCTCTAATCCAGGCAGCACCCTGGTGAATCTCCTCTGCACCCTCTCTAATCCAGGCAGCATCCTGGTGATTCTCCTCTGCACCCTCTCTAATCCAGGCAGCACCCTGGTGAATCTCCTCTGCACCCTCTCTAATCCAGACAGCATCCTGGTGAATCTCCTCTGCACCCTCTCTAATCCAGTCAGCATCCTGGTGAATCTCCTCTGCACCCTCTCTGATCCAGGCAGATTCCTGGTGAATTTCCTCTGCACCCTCTCTAATCCAGGCAGCATCCTGGTAAATCTATCTGCACCCTCTCTAATCCAGGCAGCACCCTGCTGAATCTCCTCTGCACCCTCTCTAATCCAGGCAGCATCCTGGTGATTCTCCTCTGCACCCTCTCTAATCCAGGCAGCACCCTGGTGAATCTCCTCTGCACCCTCTCTAATCCAGACAGCATCCTGGTGAATCTCCTCTGCACCCTCTCTAATCCAGACAGCATCCTGGTGAATCTCCTCTACACCCTCTCTAATCCAGACAGCATCCTGGTGAATCTTCTCTACCCCCTCTCTAATCCAGACAGCATCCTGGTGAATCTTCTCTGCCCCCTCTCTAATCCAGACAGCACTCTGGTGAATCTCCTCTGCACTCTCTCTAATCCAGACAGCATCCTGTTGAATCTCCTCTGCACCCTCTCTATTCCAGGCAGCATCCTGGTGAATCTCCTCTGCACCCTCTCTAATCCAGACAGCATCCTGGTGAATCTGCTCTGCACCCTCTCTAATCCAGACAGCATCCTGGTGAATCTTCTCTGCCCCCTCTCTAATCCAGACAGCATCCTGGTGAATCATCTCTGCCCCCTCTCTAATCCAGACAGCACTCTGGTGAATCTCCTCTGCAGTCTCTCTAATCCAGACAGCATCCTGTTGAATCTCCTCTGCACCCTCTCTATTCCAGGCAGCATCCTAGAGAATCTCGTCTGCACCCTCTCTAATCCAGGCAGCATCCCTCTGAATCTCCTCTGCACCCTCTCTAATACAGACAGCATCCTGGTGAATCTCCTCTGCACCCTCTCTAATCCGGGCAGCATCCTGGTGAATCTCCTCTGCACCCTCTCTAATCCGGATAGCACCCTGCTGAATCTCCTCTGCACCCTCTCTAATCCAGGCAGCATTCCGGTGAATCTCTTCTGCACCCTCTCTAATCCAGACAGCACCCTACTGAATCTCCTCTGCACTCTCTCTAATCCAGGCAGCACCCTGGTGAATCTCCTCTGCACCCTCTCTAATCCAGACAGCATCCTGGTGAATCTCCTCTGCACCCTCTCTAATCCACACAGCACCCTGGTGAATCTCCACTGCACCCTCTCTAATCCAGGCAGCATCCTAGTGAATCTCCTCTGCACCCTCTCTAATCCAGACAGCGTCCTGGTGAATCTCCTCTGCACCCTCTCCCATCCAGGCAGCACCCTGGTGAATCTCCTCTGCACCCACTCTAATCCGGATAGCATCCTGGTGAATCTCCTCTGCACCCTCTCTAATCCAGACAGCATCCTCGTGAATCTCCTCTGCACCCTCTCGAAACCAGGCAGCATCCTGGTGAATCTCCTCTGCACCCTCTCTAATCCAGGCAGCATCCTGGTAAATCTATCTGCACCCTCTCTAATCCAGGCAGCACCCTGGTGAATCTCCTCTGCACCCTCTCTAATCCAGGCAGCACCCTGGTGAATCTCCTCTGCACCCTCTCTAATCCAGACAGCATCCTGGTGAATCTCCTCTGCACCCTCTCTAATCCAGACAGCATCCTGGTGAATCTGCTCTGCACCCTCTCTAATCCAGGCAGCACCCTGGTGAATCTCCTCTGCACCCTCTCTAATCCAGGCAGCATCCTGGTGATTCTCCTCTGCACCCTCTCTAATCCAGGCAGCACCCTGGTGAATCTCCTCTGCACCCTCTCTAATCCAGACAGCATCCTGGTGAATCTCCTCTGCACCCTCTCTAATCCAGACAGCATCCTGGTGAATCTGCTCTGCACCCTCTCTAATCCAGACAGCATCCTGGTGAATCTTCTCTGCCCCCTCTCTAATCCAGACAGCATGCTGGTGAATCTCCTCTGCCCCCTCTCTAATCCAGACAGCACTCTGGTGAATCTCCTCTGCAGTCTCTCTAATCCAGACAGCATCCTATTGAATCTCCTCTGCACCCTCTCTATTCCAGGAAGCATCCTGGTGAATCTCCTCTGCACCCTCTCTAATCCAGGCAGCATCCTAGAGAATCTCGTCTGCACCCTCTCTAATCCAGGCAGCATCTCTCTGAATCTCCTCTGCACCCTCTCTAATACAGACAGCATCCTGGTGAATCTCCTCTGCACCCTCTCTAATCCGGGCAGCATCCTGGTGAATCTCCTCTGCACCCTCTCTAATCCGGATAGCACCCTGCTGAATCTCCTCTGCGCACTCTCTAATCCAGACAGCATCCTGGTGAATCTGCTCTGCACCCTCTCTAATCCAGACAGCATCCTGGTGAATCTTCTCTGCCCCCTCTCTAATCCAGACAGCATGCTTGTGAATCTCCTCTGCCCCCTCTCTAATCCAGACAGCACTCTGGTGAATCTCCTCTGCAGTCTCTCTAATCCAGACAGCATCCTATTGAATCTCCTCTGCACCCTCTCTATTCCAGGAAGCATCCTGGTGAATCTCCTCTGCACCCTCTCTAATCCAGGCAGCATCCTAGAGAATCTCGTCTGCACCCTCTCTAATCCAGGCAGCATCTCTCTGAATCTCCTCTGCACCCTCTCTAATACAGACAGCATCCTGGTGAATCTCCTCTGCACCCTCTCTAATCCGGGCAGCATCCTGGTGAATCTCCTCTGCACCCTCTCTAATCCGGATAGCACCCTGCTGAATCTCCTCTGCGCACTCTCTAATCCAGACAGCATCCTGGTGAATCTCTTCTGCACCCTCTCTAATCCAGACAGCACCCTGCTGAATCTCCTCTGCACCCTCTCTAATCTGGGTGTCATTCTGTTGAATCTCCTCTGCACCCTCTCTAATCCAGGCGGCATCCTGGTAATTCTCCTCTGCACCCTCTCTAATCCAGACAGCATCCTGGCTAATCTCCTCTGCACCCTCTCTAATCCATACAGCATCCTTGTGAATCTCCTCTGCACCCTCTCTAATCCAGGCAGCATCCTGGTGAATCTCTCTGCACCCTCCCTAATCCAAACAGCACCCTGGTGAATCTCCTCTGCACTCTCTCTAATCCAGTCAGCATCCTGGTGAATCTCCTCTGCACCCTCTCTGATCCAGGCAGATTCCTGGTGAATTTCCTCTGCACCCTCTCTAATCCAGGCAGCATCCTGGTAAATCTATCTGCACCCTCTCTAATCCAGGCAGCACCCTGGTGAATCTCCTCTGCACCCTCTCTAATCCAGGCAGCATCCTGGTGATTCTCCTCTGCACCCTCTCTAATCCAGGCAGCACCCTGGTGAATCTCCTCTGCACCCTCTCTAATCCAGACAGCATCCTGGTGAATCTCCTCTGCACCCTCTCTAATCCAGTCAGCATCCTGGTGAATCTCCTCTGCACCCTCTCTGATCCAGGCAGATTCCTGGTGAATTTCCTCTGCACCCTCTCTAATCCAGGCAGCATCCTGGTAAATCTATCTGCACCCTCTCTAATCCAGGCAGCACCCTGCTGAATCTCCTCTGCACCCTCTCTAATCCAGGCAGCATCCTGGTGATTCTCCTCTGCACCCTCTCTAATCCAGGCAGCACCCTGGTGAATCTCCTCTGCACCCTCTCTAATCCAGACAGCATCCTGGTGAATCTCCTCTGCACCCTCTCTAATCCAGACAGCATCCTGGTGAATCTCCTCTACACCCTCTCTAATCCAGACAGCATCCTGGTGAATCTTCTCTACCCCCTCTCTAATCCAGACAGCATCCTGGTGAATCTTCTCTGCCCCCTCTCTAATCCAGACAGCACTCTGGTGAATCTCCTCTGCACTCTCTCTAATCCAGACAGCATCCTGTTGAATCTCCTCTGCACCCTCTCTATTCCAGGCAGCATCCTGGTGAATCTCCTCTGCACCCTCTCTAATCCAGACAGCATCCTGGTGAATCTGCTCTGCACCCTCTCTAATCCAGACAGCATCCTGGTGAATCTTCTCTGCCCCCTCTCTAATCCAGACAGCATCCTGGTGAATCATCTCTGCCCCCTCTCTAATCCAGACAGCACTCTGGTGAATCTCCTCTGCAGTCTCTCTAATCCAGACAGCATCCTGTTGAATCTCCTCTGCACCCTCTCTATTCCAGGCAGCATCCTAGAGAATCTCGTCTGCACCCTCTCTAATCCAGGCAGCATCCCTCTGAATCTCCTCTGCACCCTCTCTAATACAGACAGCATCCTGGTGAATCTCCTCTGCACCCTCTCTAATCCGGGCAGCATCCTGGTGAATCTCCTCTGCACCCTCTCTAATCCGGATAGCACCCTGCTGAATCTCCTCTGCACCCTCTCTAATCCAGGCAGCATTCCGGTGAATCTCTTCTGCACCCTCTCTAATCCAGACAGCACCCTACTGAATCTCCTCTGCACTCTCTCTAATCCAGGCAGCACCCTGGTGAATCTCCTCTGCACCCTCTCTAATCCAGACAGCATCCTGGTGAATCTCCTCTGCACCCTCTCTAATCCACACAGCACCCTGGTGAATCTCCACTGCACCCTCTCTAATCCAGGCAGCATCCTAGTGAATCTCCTCTGCACCCTCTCTAATCCAGACAGCGTCCTGGTGAATCTCCTCTGCACCCTCTCCCATCCAGGCAGCACCCTGGTGAATCTCCTCTGCACCCACTCTAATCCGGATAGCATCCTGGTGAATCTCCTCTGCACCCTCTCTAATCCAGACAGCATCCTCGTGAATCTCCTCTGCACCCTCTCGAAACCAGGCAGCATCCTGGTGAATCTCCTCTGCACCCTCTCTAATCCAGGCAGCATCCTGGTAAATCTATCTGCACCCTCTCTAATCCAGGCAGCACCCTGGTGAATCTCCTCTGCACCCTCTCTAATCCAGGCAGCACCCTGGTGAATCTCCTCTGCACCCTCTCTAATCCAGACAGCATCCTGGTGAATCTCCTCTGCACCCTCTCTAATCCAGACAGCATCCTGGTGAATCTCCTCTGCACCCTCTCTAATCCAGGCAGCATCCTGGTGAATCTCCTCTGCACCCTCTCTAATCCAGGCAGCATCCTGGTAAATCTATCTGCACCCTCTCTAATCCAGGCAGCACCCTGGTGAATCTCCTCTGCACCCTCTCTAATCCAGGCAGCATCCTGGTGATTCTCCTCTGCACCCTCTCTAATCCAGGCAGCACCCTGGTGAATCTCCTCTGCACCCTCTCTAATCCAGACAGCATCCTGGTGAATCTCCTCTGCACCCTCTCTAATCCAGACAGCATCCTGGTGAATCTGCTCTGCACCCTCTCTAATCCAGACAGCATCCTGGTGAATCTTCTCTGCCCCCTCTCTAATCCAGACAGCATGCTGGTGAATCTCCTCTGCCCCCTCTCTAATCCAGACAGCACTCTGGTGAATCTCCTCTGCAGTCTCTCTAATCCAGACAGCATCCTATTGAATCTCCTCTGCACCCTCTCTATTCCAGGAAGCATCCTGGTGAATCTCCTCTGCACCCTCTCTAATCCAGGCAGCATCCTAGAGAATCTCGTCTGCACCCTCTCTAATCCAGGCAGCATCTCTCTGAATCTCCTCTGCACCCTCTCTAATACAGACAGCATCCTGGTGAATCTCCTCTGCACCCTCTCTAATCCGGGCAGCATCCTGGTGAATCTCCTCTGCACCCTCTCTAATCCGGATAGCACCCTGCTGAATCTCCTCTGCACCCTCTCTAATCCAGGCAGCATTCCGGTGAATCTCCTCTGCGCACTCTCTAATCCAGACAGCATCCTGGCTAATCTCCTCTGCACCCTCTCTAATCCATACAGCATCCTTGTGAATCTCCTCTGCACCCTCTCTAATCCAGGCAGCATCCTGGTGAATCTCTCTGCACCCTCCCTAATCCAAACAGCATCCTGGTGAATCTCCTCTGCACTCTCTCTAATCCAGTCAGCATCCTGGTGAATCTCCTCTGCACCCTCTCTGATCCAGGCAGATTCCTGGTGAATTTCCTCTGCACCCTCTCTAATCCAGGCAGCATCCTGGTAAATCTATCTGCACCCTCTCTAATCCAGGCAGCACCCTGGTGAATCTCCTCTGCACCCTCTCTAATCCAGGCAGCATCCTGGTGAATCTCCTCTGCACCCTCTCTAATCCAGGCAGCACCCTGGTGAATCTCCTCTGCACCCTCTCTAATCCAGACAGCATCCTGGTGAATCTCCTCTGCACCCTCTCTAATCCAGTCAGCATCCTGGTGAATCACCTCTGCACCCTCTCTGATCCAGGCAGATTCCTGGTGAATTTCCTCTGCACCCTCTCTAATCCAGGCAGCATCCTGGTAAATCTATCTGCACCCTCTCTAATCCAGGCAGCACCCTGGTGAATCTCCTCTGCACCCTCTCTAATCCAGGCAGCATCCTGGTGATTCTCCTCTGCACCCTCTCTAATCCAGGCAGCACCCTGGTGAATCTCCTCTGCACCCTCTCTAATCCAGACAGCATCCTGGTGAATCTCCTCTGCACCCTCTCTAATCCAGACAGCATCCTGGTGAATCTCCTCTGCACCCTCTCTAATCCAGACAGCATCCTGGTGAATCTGCTCTGCACCCTCTCTAATCCAGACAGCATCCTGGTGAATCTTCTCTGCCCCCTCTCTAATCCAGACAGCATCCTGGTGAATCATCTCTGCCCCCTCTCTAATCCAGACAGCACTCTGGTGAATCTCCTCTGCAGTCTCTCTAATCCAGACAGCTTCCTGTTGAATCTCCTCTGCACCCTCTCTATTCCAGGCAGCATCCTAGAGAATCTCGTCTGCACCCTCTCTAATCCAGGCAGCATCCCTCTGAATCTCCTCAGCACCCTCTCTAATACAGACAGCATCCTGGTGAATCTCCTCTGCACCCTCTCTAATCCGGGCAGCATCCTGGTGAATCTCCTCTGCACCCTCTCTAATCCGGATAGCACCCTGCTGAATCTCCTCTGCACCCTCTCTAATCCAGGCAGCATTCCGGTGAATCTCTTCTGCACCCTCTCTAATCCAGACAGCACCCTGCTGAATCTCCTCTGCACTCTCTCTAATCCAGTCAGCATCCTGGTGAATCTCCTCTGCACCCTCTCTAATCCGGGCAGCATCCTGGTGAATCTCCTCTGCACCCTCTCTAATCCGGATAGCACCCTGCTGAATCTCCTCTGCACACTCTCTAATCCAGACAGCATCCTGGTGAATCTCTTCTGCACCCTCTCTAATCCAGACAGCACCCTGCTGAATCTCCTCTGCACCCTCTCTAATCTGGGTGTCATTCTGTTGAATCTCGTCTGCACCCTCTCTAATCCAGGCGGCATCCTGTTAATTCTCCTCTGCACCCTCTCTAATCCAGACAGCATCCTGGCTAATCTCCTCTGCACCCTCTCTAATCCATACAGCATCCTTGTGAATCTCCTCTGCACCCTCTCTAATCCAGGCAGCATCCTGGTGAATCTCTCTGCACCCTCCCTAATCCAGACAGCATCCTGGTGAATCTCCTCTGCACTCTCTCTAATCCAGTCAGCATCCTGGTGAATCTCCTCTGCACCCTCTCTGATCCAGGCAGATTCCTGGTGAATTTCCTCTGCACCCTCTCTAATCCAGGCAGCATCCTGGTGAATCCCCTCTGCACCCTCTCTAATCCAGGCAGCATCCTGGTAAATCTATCTGCACCCTCTCTAATCCAGGCAGCACCCTGGTGAATCTCCTCTGCACCCTCTCTAATCCAGGCAGCATCCTGGTGATTCTCCTCTGCACCCTCTCTAATCCGGATAGCACCCTGCTGAATCTCCTCTGCACCCTCTCTAATCCAGGCAGCATCCCTGTGAATCTCCTCTGCACACTCTCTAATCCAGGCAGCATCCTGGTGATTCTCCTCTGCACCCTCTCTAATCCGGATAGCACCCTGCTGAATCTCCTCTGCACCCTCTCTAATCCAGGCAGCATCCCTGTGAATCTCCTCTGCACACTCTCTAATCCAGGCAGCATCCTGGTGATTCTCCTCTGCACCCTCTCTAATCCAGGCAGCACCCTGGTGAATCTCCTCTGCACCCTCTCTAATCCAGACAGCATCCTGGTGAATCTCCTCTGCACCCTCTCTAATCCAGACAGCATCCTGGTGAATCTCCTCTGCACCCTCTCTAATCCAGACAGCATCCTGGTGAATCTTCTCTGCCCCCTCTCTAATCCAGACAGCATCCTGGTGAATCTTCTCTGCCCCCTCTCTAATCCAGACAGCACTCTGGAGAATCTCCTCTGCACTCTCTCTAATCCAGGCAGCATCCTGTTGAATCTCCTCTGCACCCTCTCTATTCCAGTCAGCATCCTGGTGAATCTCCTCTGCACCCTCTCTAATCCAGACAGCATCCTGGTGAATCTCCTCTGCACCCTCTCTAATCCAGACAGCATCCTGGTGAATCTTCTCTGCCCCCTCTCTAATCCGACAGCATCCTGGTGAATCTCCTCTGCACCCTCTCTAATCCAGACAGCATCCTGGTGAATCTCCTCTGCACACTCTCTAATCCAGGCAGCATCCTGGTGAATCCCCTCTGAACCCTCTCTAATCCAGGCAGCATCCTCGTGAATCCCCTCTGCACCCTCTCTAATCCAGGCAGCATCCTGGTGAATCTCCTTTGCACCCTCTCTAATCCAGACAGCATCCAGGTGAATCTCCTCTGCACCCTCTCTAATCCAAGCAGCATCCTGGTGATTCTCCTCTGCACCCTCTCTAATCCAGGCAGCATCCTTGTGAATCTATCTGCAACCTCTCTAATCCAGGCAGCATCCTGGTGAATCTCCTGTGCACCCTCTCTAATCCAGGCAGCATCCTGGTGAATCTCCTCTGCACCTTCTCTAATCCAGGCAGCATCCTGTTGATTCTCCTCTGTACCCTCTCTAATCCAGACAGCATCCTGGTGAATCTCCTCTGCACCCTCTCTAATCCAGACAGCATCCTGGCTAATCTCCTCTGCACCCACTCTAATCCGGATAGCATCCTGGTGAATCTCCTCTGCACCCTCTCTAATCCAGGCAGCATCCTGGTGAATCTCCTCTGCACCCTCTCCAATCCAGTCATCATCCTGGTGAATCTCCTCTACACCCTCTCTAATCCAGGCAGCATCCTGGAGAATTTCCTCTGCACCCTCTCTAATCCAGACAGCATCCTGCTGAATCTCCTCTGCACTCTCTCTAATCCAGTCAGCATCCTGGTGAATCTCCTCTGCTTTCTCTCTGATCCAGGCAGATTCCTGGTGAATTTCCTCTGCACCCTCTCTAATCCAGGCAGCGTCCTGGTGAATCCCCTCTGCACCCTCTCTAATCCAGTCAGTGTCCTGGTGAATTTCCTCTGCACCCTCTCTAATCCAGACAGCATCCTGG
>NW_026779423.1:92500-104568 GCF_030144855.1 Hypanus sabinus
TTCACTCTGTGTCTGACCCCGGGAGTGTGTGATGGGACGGTGTGGAGGGAGATTCACTCTGTGTCTGACCCCGGGAGTGAGTGATGGGACGGTGTGGAGGGTGTCTGACCCCGGGAGTGTGTGATGGGACGGTGTGGAGGGAGATTCACTCTGTGTCTGACCCCGGGAGTGTGTGATGGGAGGGTGTGGAGGGAGCTTCACTCTGTCTGACCCCGGGAGGGTGTGATGGGACGGTGTGGAGGGAGATTCACTCTGTTCCTGACCCCGGGAGTGTGTGATTGGATGGTGTGGAGGGAGCTTCACTCTATGCCTGACCCCGGGAATGTGTGATTGGATGGTGTGGAGGGAGCTTCACTCTGTGTCTGAACCCGGGAGTGTGTGATGGGACGGTGTGGAGGAAGCTTCACTCTGTGTCTGACCCCGGGAGTGTGTGATGGGACGGTGTGGAGGGAGCTTCACTCTGTGTCTGACCTCGGGAGTGTGTGATGGGACGGTGTGGAGGGAGATTCACTGTGTCTGAACCCGGGAGTGTGTGATGGGACAGTGTGGAGGAAGCTTCACTCTGTGTCTGACCTCGGGAGTGTGTGATGGGACGGTGTGGAGGGAGATTCAGTCTGTGTCTGACCCCGGGAGTGTGTGATGGGACGGTGGGGAGGGAGATTCAGTCTGTGTCTGACCTGGGAGTGTGTGATGGGACGGTGTGGAGGGAGCTTCACTCTGTGTCTGACCCTGGGAGTGTGTGATGGGACAGTGTGGAGGAAGCTTCACTCTGTGTCTGACCTCGGGAGTGTGTGATGGGACGGTGTGGAGGGAGCTTCACTCTGTGTCTGACCTCGGGAGTGTGTGATGGGACGGTGTGGAGGGAGCTTCACTCTGTGTCTGACCCCGGGAGTGTGTGATGGGACGGTGTGGAGGGAGATTCACTCTGTGTCTGACTCCGGGAGTGTGTGATGGGACGGTGTGGAGGGAGATTCACTGTGTCTGAACCCGGGAGTGTGTGATGGGATGGTGTGGAGGGAGATTCACTCTGTGTCTGACCTCGGGAGTGTGTGATGGGACGGTGTGGAGGGAGCTTCACTCTGTGTCTGACCCCGGGAGTGTGTGATGGGACGGTGTGGAGGGAGCTTCACTCTGTGTCTGACCTCGGGAGTGTGTGATGGGACGGTGTGGAGGGAGCTTCACTCTGTGTCTGACCCCGGGAGTGTGTGATGGGACGGTGTGGAGGGAGATTCACTCTGTGTCTGACCCCGGGAGATTGTGTGATGGGACGGTGTGGAGGGAGTTTCACTCTGTGTCTGACCCCGGGAGTGTGTGATGGGACGGTGTGGAGGGAGATTCACTCTGTGTCTGACCCCGGGAGTGTGTGATGGGACGGTGTGGAGGGAGCTTCACTCTGTGTCTGACCCCGGGAGTGTGTGATGGGACGGTGTGGAGGGAGATTCACTGTGTCTGAACCCGGGAGTGTGTGATGGGATGGTGTGGAGGGAGATTCACTCTGTGTCTGACCCGGGAGTGTGTGATGGGACGGTGTGGAGGGAGCTTCACTCTGTGTCTGACCCCGGGAGTGTGTGATGGGACAGTGTGGAGGAAGCTTCACTCTGTGTCTGACCTCGGGAGTGTGTGATGGGACAGTGTGGAGGAAGCTTCACTCTGTGTCTGACCTCGGGAGTGTGTGATGGGACGGTGTGGAGGGAGCTTCACTCTGTGTCTGACCCCGGGAGTGTGTGATGGGACGGTGTGGAGGGAGCTTCACTCTGTGTCTGACCTCGGGAGTGTGTGATGGGACGGTGTGGAGGGAGCTTCACTCTGTGTCTGACCCCGGGAGTGCGTGATGGGACGGTGTGGAGGGAGCTTCACTCTGTGTCTGACCCTGGGAGTGTGTGATGGGACGGTGTGGAGAGAGATTCACTCTGTGTCTGACCCCGGGAGTGAGTGATGGGACGGTGTAGAGGGAGATTCACTCTGTGTCTGACCCCGGGAGTGTGTGATGGGACGGTGTGGAGGGAGATTCACTCTGTGTCTGACCCCGGGAGTGAGTGATGGGACGGTGTGGAGGGTGTCTGACCCCGGGAGTGTGTGATGGGACGGTGTGGAGGGAGATTCACTCTGTGTCTGACCCCGGGAGTGTGTGATGGGAGGGTGTGGAGGGAGCTTCACTCTGTCTGACCCCGGGAGGGTGTGATGGGACGGTGTGGAGGGAGATTCACTCTGTTCCTGACCCCGGGAGTGTGTGATTGGATGGTGTGGAGGGAGCTTCACTCTATGCCTGACCCCGGGAATGTGTGATTGGATGGTGTGGAGGGAGCTTCACTCTGTGTCTGAAACCGGGAGTGTGTGATGGGACGGTGTGGAGGAAGCTTCACTCTGTGTCTGACCCCGGGAGTGTGTGATGGGACGGTGTGGAGGGAGCTTCACTCTGTGTTTGACCCTGGGAGTGTGTGATGGGACGGTGTGGAGGGAGCTTCACTCTGTGTCTGACCTCGGGAGTGTGTGATGGGACGGTGCGGAGGGAGCTTCACTCTGTGTCTGACCCTGGGAGTGTGTGATGGGATGGTGTGGAGGGAGATTCACTCTGTGTCTGACCCTGGGAGTGTGTGATGGGACGGTGTGGAGGGAGCTTCACTCTGTGTCTGACCTCGGGAGTGTGTGATGGGACGGTGTGGAGGGAGATTCACTGTGTCTGAACCCGGGAGTGTGTGATGGGATGGTGTGGAGGGAGATTCACTCTGTGTCTGACCCGGGAGTGTGTGATGGGACGGTGTGGAGGCAGCTTCACTCTGTGTCTGACCCCGGGAGTGTGTGATGGGACAGTGTGGAGGAAGCTTCACTCTGTGTCTGACCTCGGGAGTGTGTGATGGGACGGTGTGGAGGGAGATTCAGTCTGTGTCTGACCCCGGGAGTATGTGATGGGACGGTGGGGAGGGAGATTCAGTCTGTGTCTGACCTGGGAGTGTGTGATGGGACGGTGTGGAGGGAGCTTCACTCTGTGTCTGACCCTGGGAGTGTGTGATGGGACAGTGTGGAGGAAGCTTCACTCTGTGTCTGACCTCGGGAGTGTGTGATGGGACGGTGTGGAGGGAGCTTCACTCTGTGTCTGACCCTGGGAGTGTGTGATGGGACAGTGTGGAGGAAGCTTCACTCTGTGTCTGACCTCGGGAGTGTGTGATGGGACGGTGTGGAGGGAGCTTCACTCTGTGTCTGACCCCGGGAGTGTGTGATGGGACGGTGTGGAGGGAGCTTCACTCTGTGTCTGACCTCGGGAGTGTGTGATGGGACGGTGTGGAGGGAGCTTCACTCTGTGTCTGACCCCGGGAGTGCGTGATGGGACGGTGTGGAGGGAGCTTCACTCTGTGTCTGACCCTGGGAGTGTGTGATGGGACGGTGTGGAGAGAGATTCACTCTGTGTCTGACCCCGGGAGTGAGTGATGGGACGGTGTAGAGGGAGATTCACTCTGTGTCTGACCCCGGGAGTGTGTGATGGGACGGTGTGGAGGGAGATTCACTCTGTGTCTGACCCCGGGAGTGAGTGATGGGACGGTGTGGAGGGTGTCTGACCCCGGGAGTGTGTGATGGGACGGTGTGGAGGGAGATTCACTCTGTGTCTGACCCCGGGAGTGTGTGATGGGAGGGTGTGGAGGGAGCTTCACTCTGTCTGACCCCGGGAGGGTGTGATGGGACGGTGTGGAGGGAGATTCACTCTGTTCCTGACCCCGGGAGTGTGTGATTGGATGGTGTGGAGGGAGCTTCACTCTATGCCTGACCCCGGGAATGTGTGATTGGATGGTGTGGAGGGAGCTTCACTCTGTGTCTGAACCCGGGAGTGTGTGATGGGACGGTGTGGAGGAAGCTTCACTCTGTGTCTGACCCCGGGAGTGTGTGATGGGACGGTGTGGAGGGAGCTTCACTCTGTGTTTGACCCTGGGAGTGTGTGATGGGACGGTGTGGAGGGAGCTTCACTCTGTGTCTGACCTCGGGAGTGTGTGATGGGACGGTGCGGAGGGAGCTTCACTCTGTGTCTGACCCTGGGAGTGTGTGATGGGATGGTGTGGAGGGAGATTCACTCTGTGTCTGACCCTGGGAGTGTGTGATGGGACGGTGTGGAGGGAGCTTCACTCTGTGTCTGACCTCGGGAGTGTGTGATGGGACGGTGTGGAGGGAGATTCACTGTGTCTGAACCCGGGAGTGTGTGATGGGACAGTGTGGAGGAAGCTTCACTCTGTGTCTGACCTCGGGAGTGTGTGATGGGACGGTGTGGAGGGAGATTCAGTCTGTGTCTGACCCCGGGAGTGTGTGATGGGACGGTGGGGAGGGAGATTCAGTCTGTGTCTGACCTGGGAGTGTGTGATGGGACGGTGTGGAGGGAGCTTCACTCTGTGTCTGACCCTGGGAGTGTGTGATGGGACAGTGTGGAGGAAGCTTCACTCTGTGTCTGACCTCGGGAGTGTGTGATGGGACGGTGTGGAGGGAGCTTCACTCTGTGTCTGACCTCGGGAGTGTGTGATGGGACGGTGTGGAGGGAGCTTCACTCTGTGTCTGACCCCGGGAGTGTGTGATGGGACGGTGTGGAGGGAGATTCACTCTGTGTCTGACTCCGGGAGTGTGTGATGGGACGGTGTGGAGGGAGATTCACTGTGTCTGAACCCGGGAGTGTGTGATGGGATGGTGTGGAGGGAGATTCACTCTGTGTCTGACCTCGGGAGTGTGTGATGGGACGGTGTGGAGGGAGCTTCACTCTGTGTCTGACCCCGGGAGTGTGTGATGGGACGGTGTGGAGGGAGCTTCACTCTGTGTCTGACCTCGGGAGTGTGTGATGGGACGGTGTGGAGGGAGCTTCACTCTGTGTCTGACCCCGGGAGTGTGTGATGGGACGGTGTGGAGGGAGATTCACTCTGTGTCTGACCCCGGGAGATTGTGTGATGGGACGGTGTGGAGGGAGTTTCACTCTGTGTCTGACCCCGGGAGTGTGTGATGGGACGGTGTGGAGGGAGATTCACTCTGTGTCTGACCCCGGGAGTGTGTGATGGGACGGTGTGGAGGGAGCTTCACTCTGTGTCTGACCCCGGGAGTGTGTGATGGGACGGTGTGGAGGGAGATTCACTGTGTCTGAACCCGGGAGTGTGTGATGGGATGGTGTGGAGGGAGATTCACTCTGTGTCTGACCCGGGAGTGTGTGATGGGACGGTGTGGAGGGAGCTTCACTCTGTGTCTGACCCCGGGAGTGTGTGATGGGACAGTGTGGAGGAAGCTTCACTCTGTGTCTGACCTCGGGAGTGTGTGATGGGACAGTGTGGAGGAAGCTTCACTCTGTGTCTGACCCTGGGAGTGTGTGATGGGACGGTGTGGAGAGAGATTCACTCTGTGTCTGACCCCGGGAGTGAGTGATGGGACGGTGTAGAGGGAGATTCACTCTGTGTCTGACCCCGGGAGTGTGTGATGGGACGGTGTGGAGGGAGATTCACTCTGTGTCTGACCCCGGGAGTGAGTGATGGGACGGTGTGGAGGGTGTCTGACCCCGGGAGTGTGTGATGGGACGGTGTGGAGGGAGATTCACTCTGTGTCTGACCCCGGGAGTGTGTGATGGGAGGGTGTGGAGGGAGCTTCACTCTGTCTGACCCCGGGAGGGTGTGATGGGACGGTGTGGAGGGAGATTCACTCTGTTCCTGACCCCGGGAGTGTGTGATTGGATGGTGTGGAGGGAGCTTCACTCTATGCCTGACCCCGGGAATGTGTGATTGGATGGTGTGGAGGGAGCTTCACTCTGTGTCTGAACCCGGGAGTGTGTGATGGGACGGTGTGGAGGAAGCTTCACTCTGTGTCTGACCCCGGGAGTGTGTGATGGGACGGTGTGGAGGGAGCTTCACTCTGTGTTTGACCCTGGGAGTGTGTGATGGGACGGTGTGGAGGGAGCTTCACTCTGTGTCTGACCTCGGGAGTGTGTGATGGGACGGTGCGGAGGGAGCTTCACTCTGTGTCTGACCCTGGGAGTGTGTGATGGGATGGTGTGGAGGGAGATTCACTCTGTGTCTGACCCTGGGAGTGTGTGATGGGACGGTGTGGAGGGAGCTTCACTCTGTGTCTGACCTCGGGAGTGTGTGATGGGACGGTGTGGAGGGAGATTCACTGTGTCTGAACCCGGGAGTGTGTGATGGGATGGTGTGGAGGGAGATTCACTCTGTGTCTGACCCGGGAGTGTGTGATGGGACGGTGTGGAGGCAGCTTCACTCTGTGTCTGACCCCGGGAGTGTGTGATGGGACAGTGTGGAGGAAGCTTCACTCTGTGTCTGACCTCGGGAGTGTGTGATGGGACGGTGTGGAGGGAGATTCAGTCTGTGTCTGACCCCGGGAGTGTGTGATGGGACGGTGGGGAGGGAGATTCAGTCTGTGTCTGACCTGGGAGTGTGTGATGGGACGGTGTGGAGGGAGCTTCACTCTGTGTCTGACCCTGGGAGTGTGTGATGGGACAGTGTGGAGGAAGCTTCACTCTGTGTCTGACCTCGGGAGTGTGTGATGGGACGGTGTGGAGGGAGCTTCACTCTGTGTCTGACCTCGGGAGTGTGTGATGGGACGGTGTGGAGGGAGCTTCACTCTGTGTCTGACCCCGGGAGTGTGTGATGGGACGGTGTGGAGGGAGATTCACTCTGTGTCTGACTCCGGGAGTGTGTGATGGGACGGTGTGGAGGGAGATTCACTGTGTCTGAACCCGGGAGTGTGTGATGGGATGGTGTGGAGGGAGATTCACTCTGTGTCTGACCTCGGGAGTGTGTGATGGGACGGTGTGGAGGGAGCTTCACTCTGTGTCTGACCCCGGGAGTGTGTGATGGGACGGTGTGGAGGGAGCTTCACTCTGTGTCTGACCTCGGGAGTGTGTGATGGGACGGTGTGGAGGGAGCTTCACTCTGTGTCTGACCCCGGGAGTGTGTGATGGGACGGTGTGGAGGGAGATTCACTCTGTGTCTGACCCCGGGAGATTGTGTGATGGGACGGTGTGGAGGGAGTTTCACTCTGTGTCTGACCCCGGGAGTGTGTGATGGGACGGTGTGGAGGGAGATTCACTCTGTGTCTGACCCCGGGAGTGTGTGATGGGACGGTGTGGAGGGAGCTTCACTCTGTGTCTGACCCCGGGAGTGTGTGATGGGACGGTGTGGAGGGAGATTCACTGTGTCTGAACCCGGGAGTGTGTGATGGGATGGTGTGGAGGGAGATTCACTCTGTGTCTGACCCGGGAGTGTGTGATGGGACGGTGTGGAGGGAGCTTCACTCTGTGTCTGACCCCGGGAGTGTGTGATGGGACAGTGTGGAGGAAGCTTCACTCTGTGTCTGACCTCGGGAGTGTGTGATGGGACGGTGTGGAGGGAGATTCACTCTGTGTCTGACCCCGGGAGTGAGTGATGGGACGGTGTGGAGGGTGTCTGACCCCGGGAGTGTGTGATGGGACGGTGTGGAGGGAGATTCACTCTGTGTCTGACCCCGGGAGTGTGTGATGGGAGGGTGTGGAGGGAGCTTCACTCTGTCTGACCCCGGGAGGGTGTGATGGGACGGTGTGGAGGGAGATTCACTCTGTTCCTGACCCCCGGGAGTGTGTGATTGGATGGTGTGGAGGGAGCTTCACTCTATGCCTGACCCCGGGAATGTGTGATTGGATGGTGTGGAGGGAGCTTCACTCTGTGTCTGTACCCGGGAGTGTGTGATGGGACGGTGTGGAGGAAGCTTCACTCTGTGTCTGACCCCGGAGTGTGTGATGGGACGGTGTGGAGGGAGCTTCACTCTGTGTTTGACCCTGGGAGTGTGTGATGGGACGGTGTGGAGGGAGCTTCACTCTGTGTCTGACCTCGGGAGTGTGTGATGGGACGGTGCGGAGGGAGCTTCACTCTGTGTCTGACCCTGGGAGTGTGTGATGGGATGGTGTGGAGGGAGATTCACTCTGTGTCTGACCCTGGGAGTGTGTGATGGGACGGTGTGGAGGGAGCTTCACTCTGTGTCTGACCTCGGGAGTGTGTGATGGGACGGTGTGGAGGGAGATTCACTGTGTCTGAACCCGGGAGTGTGTGATGGGATGGTGTGGAGGGAGATTCACTCTGTGTCTGACCCGGGAGTGTGTGATGGGACGGTGTGGAGGCAGCTTCACTCTGTGTCTGACCCCGGGAGTGTGTGATGGGACAGTGTGGAGGAAGCTTCACTCTGTGTCTGACCTCGGGAGTGTGTGATGGGACGGTGTGGAGGGAGATTCAGTCTGTGTCTGACCCCGGGAGTGTGTGATGGGACGGTGGGGAGGGAGATTCAGTCTGTGTCTGACCTGGGAGTGTGTGATGGGACGGTGTGGAGGGAGCTTCACTCTGTGTCTGACCCTGGGAGTGTGTGATGGGACAGTGTGGAGGAAGCTTCACTCTGTGTCTGACCTCGGGAGTGTGTGATGGGACGGTGTGGAGGGAGCTTCACTCTGTGTCTGACCTCGGGAGTGTGTGATGGGACGGTGTGGAGGGAGCTTCACTCTGTGTCTGACCCCGGGAGTGTGTGATGGGACGGTGTGGAGGGAGATTCACTCTGTGTCTGACTCCGGGAGTGTGTGATGGGACGGTGTGGAGGGAGATTCACTGTGTCTGAACCCGGGAGTGTGTGATGGGATGGTGTGGAGGGAGATTCACTCTGTGTCTGACCTCGGGAGTGTGTGATGGGACGGTGTGGAGGGAGCTTCACTCTGTGTCTGACCCCGGGAGTGTGTGATGGGACGGTGTGGAGGGAGCTTCACTCTGTGTCTGACCTCGGGAGTGTGTGATGGGACGGTGTGGAGGGAGCTTCACTCTGTGTCTGACCCCGGGAGTGTGTGATGGGACGGTGTGGAGGGAGATTCACTCTGTGTCTGACCCCGGGAGATTGTGTGATGGGACGGTGTGGAGGGAGTTTCACTCTGTGTCTGACCCCGGGAGTGTGTGATGGGACGGTGTGGAGGGAGATTCACTCTGTGTCTGACCCGGGAGTGTGTGATGGGACGGTGTGGAGGGAGCTTCACTCTGTGTCTGACCCCGGGAGTGTGTGATGGGACGGTGTGGAGGGAGATTCACTGTGTCTGAACCCGGGAGTGTGTGATGGGATGGTGTGGAGGGAGATTCACTCTGTGTCTGACCCGGGAGTGTGTGATGGGACGGTGTGGAGGGAGCTTCACTCTGTGTCTGACCCCGGGAGTGTGTGATGGGACAGTGTGGAGGAAGCTTCACTCTGTGTCTGACCTCGGGAGTGTGTGATGGGACGGTGTGGAGGGAGATTCAGTCTGTGTCTGACCCTGGGAGTGTGTGATGGGATGGTGTGGAGGGAGATTCACTCTGTGTCTGACCCTGGGAGTGTGTGATGGGACGGTGTGGAGGGAGCTTCACTCTGTGTCTGACCTCGGGAGTGTGTGATGGGACGGTGTGGAGGGAGATTCACTGTGTCTGAACCCGGGAGTGTGTGATGGGATGGTGTGGAGGGAGATTCACTCTGTGTCTGACCCGGGAGTGTGTGATGGGACGGTGTGGAGGGAGCTTCACTCTGTGTCTGACCCCGGGAGTGTGTGATGGGACAGTGTGGAGGAAGCTTCACTCTGTGTCTGACCTCGGGAGTGTGTGATGGGACGGTGTGGTGGGAGATTCAGTCTGTGTCTGACCCCGGGAGTGTGTGATGGGACGGTGGGGAGGGAGATTCAGTCTGTGTCTGACCTGGGAGTGTGTGATGGGACGGTGTGGAGGGAGCTTCACTCTGTGTCTGACCCTGGGAGTGTGTGATGGGACAGTGTGGAGGAAGCTTCACTCTGTGTCTGACCTCGGGAGTGTGTGATGGTACGGTGTGGAGGGAGCTTCACTCTGTGTCTGACCCCGGGAGTGTGTGATGGGAGGGTGTGGAGGGAGATTCACTGTGTCTGAACCCGGGAGTGTGTGATGGGATGGTGTGAAGGGAGATTCACTCTGTGTCTGACCCGGGAGTGTGTGATGGGACGGTGTGGAGGGAGCTTCACTCTGTGTCTGACCCCGGGAGTGTGTGATGGGACAGTGTGGAGGAAGCTTCACTCTGTGTCTGACCTCGGGAGTGTGTGATGGGACGGTGTGGAGGGAGATTCAGTCTGTGTCTGACCCCGGGAGTGTGTGATGGGACGGTGGGGAGGGAGATTCAGTCTGTGTCTGACCTGGGAGTGTGTGATGGGACGGTGTGGAGGGAGCTTCACTCTGTGTCTGACCCTGGGAGTGTGTGATGGGACAGTGTGGAGGAAGCTTCACTCTGTGTCTGACCTCGGGAGTGTGTGATGGGACGGTGTGGAGGGAGCTTCACTCTGTGTCTGACCCCGGGAGTGTGTGATGGGACGGTGTGGAGGGAGCTTCACTCTGTGTCTGACCTCGGGAGTGTGTGATGGGACGGTGTGGAGGGAGCTTCACTCTGTGTCTGACCTCGGGAGTGTGTGATGGGACGGTGTGGAGGGAGCTTCACTCTGTGTCTGACCCCGGGAGTGTGTGATGGGACGGTGTGGAGGGAGATTCACTCTGTGTCTGACCCCGGAGTGTGTGATGGGACGGTGTGGTGGGAGATTCAGTCTGTGTCTGACCCCGGGAGTGTGTGATGGGACGGTGGGGAGGGAGATTCAGTCTGTGTCTGACCTGGGAGTGTGTGATGGGACGGTGTGGAGGGAGCTTCACTCTGTGTCTGACCCCGGGAGTGTGTGATGGGACAGTGTGGAGGAAGCTTCACTCTGTGTCTGACCTCGGGAGTGTGTGATGGGACGGTGTGGTGGGAGATTCAGTCTGTGTCTGACCCCGGGAGTGTGTGATGGGACGGTGGGGAGGGAGATTCAGTCTGTGTCTGACCTGGGAGTGTGTGATGGGACGGTGTGGAGGGGAGCTTCACTCTGTGTCTGACCCTGGGAGTGTGTGATGGGACAGTGTGGAGGAAGCTTCACTCTGTGTCTGACCTCGGGAGTGTGTGATGGTACGGTGTGGAGGGAGCTTCACTCTGTGTCTGACCCCGGGAGTGTGTGATGGGACGGTGTGGAGGGAGCTTCACTCTGTGTCTGACCCCGGGAGTGTGTGATGGGAGGGTGTGGAGGGAGATTCACTGTGTCTGAACCCGGGAGTGTGTGATGGGATGGTGTGAAGGGAGATTCACTCTGTGTCTGACCCGGGAGTGTGTGATGGGACGGTGTGGAGGGAGCTTCACTCTGTGTCTGACCCCGGGAGTGTGTGATGGGACAGTGTGGAGGAAGCTTCACTCTGTGTCTGACCTCGGGAGTGTGTGATGGGACGGTGTGGAGGGAGATTCAGTCTGTGTCTGACCCCGGGAGTGTGTGATGGGACGGTGGGGAGGGAGATTCAGTCTGTGTCTGACCTGGGAGTGTGTGATGGGACGGTGTGGAGGGAGCTTCACTCTGTGTCTGACCCTGGGAGTGTGTGATGGGACAGTGTGGAGGAAGCTTCACTCTGTGTCTGACCTCGGGAGTGTGTGATGGGACGGTGTGGAGGGAGCTTCACTCTGTGTCTGACCCCGGGAGTGTGTGATGGGACGGTGTGGAGGGAGCTTCACTCTGTGTCTGACCTCGGGAGTGTGTGATGGGACGGTGTGGAGGGAGCTTCACTCTGTGTCTGACCTCGGAGTGTGTGATGGGACGGTGTGGAGGGAGCTTCACTCTGTGTCTGACCCCGGGAGTGTGTGATGGGACGGTGTGGAGGGAGATTCACTCTGTGTCTGACCCCGGGAGTGTGTGATGGGACGGTGTGGAGGGAGATTCACTGTGTCTGAACCCGGGAGTGTGTGATGGGATGGTGTGAAGGGAGATTCACTCTGTGTCTGACCCGGGAGTGTGTGATGGGACGGTGTGGAGGGAGCTTCACTCTGTGTCTGACCCCGGGAGTGTGTGATGGGACAGTGTGGAGGAAGCTTCACTCTGTGTCTGACCTCGGGAGTGTGTGATGGGACGGTGTGGAGGGAGATTCACTCTGTGTCTGACCCCGGGAGTGTGTGATGGACGGTGTGGAGGGAGATTCACTCTGTGTCTGACCCGGGAGTGTGTGATGGGTTGGAGTAATGGGAGCTTCTCTCTGGTCCCCAATGTT